>NC_056748.1:243130030-243207530 GCF_019279795.1 Protopterus annectens
ATTTACCCTTATCTACTTATGAGGATTCTGATGTAGAGGACTCTATTCCCTCTGCCTCCCCTCTAGAAGATTTTTCATTTGGTGAAACCTTTCATAGTGTTAGGGAGCATTTCCGCTGGGAAAGCCAGGATTACTCTGATTCGAAAAAGAGGCTTAGGGACTTCTTACTCCTGCCTCTACACAGGCCTTCAGCTATCCCTCCTGTTCTAGACATTGTTGATGATGCCTTTTCGGAATCTAGTTTGGCTCCTGATTCTTTGCCTCCTGCTCCCAGAAAACCTAATGGATATTACAGGGTTCCTGATTCTCATGAGTTCCTTTTTAAAAATCCTATTCTGGATCCTGAGACTATTTCACAGGGACCCAAGGGCATTAAGGCATCTACTGCCAAAAATCCTACCCCTTCTGATAGAGATTCCAGGGCACTGGATAGATTGGGTAAGAAGGTATACACTTCTGCAACCTTAGCCATTAGGGTGTTAAGCTGTCAGTTTCATATGTTAAAGTATCAACAACATATTATTGGATTGCTTAAACAGAAAATGATGTTGATTCCTGACTGTGTTGAAAATAAGGATATACAGGATTGAATGCATTCTGCTGAACAGGTTGGAAAACATACTTTGCAATGTGGGTTTGATTCATTAGAGGCCTCTTGCAGGGCTGCTGTCACTGGGTCTGTACTTAGAAGGCATGCTTGGCTTAAGGAACAATCTTTGCCTGATCATGTTAAAACTAAACTGTTGGATGCTCCCTTAAATCAGGACCACCTGTTTGGCAACAAAGCAGAAGAAGTTCTTAAAAAGATGGAGGATAAAGCTAAATCTATGCAAACTGTTAAAGATTTCCTACAAGTTCAGCCTCCAAGATTTAGTAGGCATTGGCCCTCTAAGAATTGGTCCTTTCCTGCCTCTTCCAGGCCTTCTCAATCCAAACCCAGACCCAGCAGAAACCCCAGGTTTCTGTCCCAGGGTATGCATAAGACTAAGCAGTGGGGGGTTTCTGCTTCCAAATCAGGGAGTAGTAAGACTCCCCCCTATGGAAAGCTGTCTCAGTAGTTGTTGTTGTCTTTCGGCTTTTCCCGGTTAGGGGTTGCCACAGCGGAACTCCGGTCTGCTAATGATTGGCAGTAAATTTTCACGGTGCCAAGTTGCCAGCTCGACGCCCAACCTTCAACGAAGGCACGCCCATTCACGCATGTCTTTCAGAACGCCACTCGACCCACTTGGAGGACATGCAGACTCCACACAGAAGGCACTCCCCGCACACTAGCTGAGAATCGAACAGGAGAACTTCTTGCTGTGAGGCAACAATGCTACTGCTGCACCACTATGGGTGTCTCAGTGACTTGACTTTAAAACGTCCAAGCACTTCTCAACTGACTGCTCCTTTAGGGGGAAAGATTGCTCTGCAGGCCAAAAACTGGGAACTCATTATGGGTTTTAAATATAGTGTCCCAAGGATACAGATTTCACTTCCACAACTTACTAACCCCAAATGGCTGGCCAGATCTACCCCCAAATCAGTGGACAGAGGCTCAAAAGCATGTACTCTCTCTTTTAAGCATAAAGGCTATTCAAACTGTACCAGAAGAGGAAAAGGGACAAGGTTTCTACTCAAGACTTTTCCTGGTAACCAGAAAAGACAATTCATGGCGTCCTATCCTGGACCTGTCTACTCTAAACACCTTTTTGGTGATTCCAAAATTCAAGATGCTGACTCTTCACCAGTTGCTTCCTATGCTAGGAAAAGATGCCTGGTTGGCAACTCTCGATTTAAAGGAAGCATACCTGCACATCCCAATCAGGGAATCCTGCAGAAGATACCTACGCTCAAGCAGTTCTCTGCACTGACCTTTGGCTTATCTACTGCGCCCGGGGTATTCACAAAGCGCCTAGCTCCAGTCATTGCATTTTGCAGGCAAAGAAATATTCAAATATACCCATGCCTGGACGATTGTCTAATTCAGGCCGAAAGCCAGGACATACTTTTGAATCATCTGACCTTTGTACAAAGGGTGATAACTTGTCTGGGGTACACCATAAACAAAAGGAAATCGCACATGGAACCCTGTCAACAAATTATATTCCTGGGAGCAAGCTTGAATACAACTTCTCAGATGGCTTTCCTCACGCCAGAGAAACAAATTATTCTGACAACCTACTTCAAACTAGTGGCCACGAAAACCCTGCTATCTGCAAGGCAAATACTGCAACCCTTGGGGTTCATGGCCTCCTGCATTCTTCTAATTCCATATGCAAGACTGCATATGAGGAAACTACAATGGTATCTAAAAAGCCTATGGTGTCAACATTCTCAGGATCTAGAAGCAATGATTCCTATCATACCTTGCCTACGGCTAGAGTTTCTTTGGTGGACAGAGGCTTTCCACCAAAACAAGGGACTACCATTCACTCTACCCCCTGCTGCCCAAACCCTAACAACAGATGCTTCAGACTATACATGGGGGGGGCTCACCTGGCAGGGAAGTGCATTTAGGGCAAATGGAACCCAAGTCAATTGCATCTGCATATCAATCAAAAAGAAATGTTACCTGTACAGAATGCTCTGACAGCCTTCAAGGACCACATTCTTCCAGGACAATTAATGGTAAAGACGGACAACACCACTGTTATGTGGTACATGAACAGGCAGGGGGGTACACATTCTTACCCCCTCTGCAGACTAGCCATGGCATTGTGGAACACAGCCTTGAGCTACCAAGTGCATGTATAAGCTCAATTCCTGCCAGGAAAACTAATTACACTGGCAGACGGACTAAGCAGAAACCTCATGGACCCACATGAGTGGAAACTGGAACCAAAGATTTTCAACATGTTGACAGACAAATGGGGGAGCCCAAGATATAGACCTGTTTGCCTCCCCCCAGAACTACCAATTGAACACATTTTGCAGAAGGACTCCCCACAAACAGGCTTGGAAAGTGGATGCCCTGTCCTTCAGCTGGAAAAACCTATTAGTTTATGCCTTTCCTCCTATGCCTCTACTCTCCAAAGTACTGCTAAAGATCAAACAGGACAAACCAAGGACGATATTGATTGCACCAAACTGGCCACACCAACACTGGTACCCCCTCTTGCACAGTGTGCCACTGTTGGTCCCATGGCACCTGCCTCTCACCTCTACCCTGCTGTCTCAGCAAGAGAATCAGATTCTGCACCCTCAGCTTCGAACCCTGAACCTAGCAGTCTGGCTAATTACCTAATCTCTTCCTTACCGTTCCTCAGTAAACCAGTGATTGGTATCATTTTAGAGGCAAGGAGGCCTAGTACTAAAAAATCTTATGCTGAAAAATGGAAAAGATTCTGTGCCTGGAACCACTCTCAAGGGATGAGCACAGCAGCGCCCAACTTACCTCAGATTTTACAATACTTAACTGAGATGCTTCACAAGGGACTTTATTTTTCCTCCATCAAAATTCATGCATCAGCCATTTCAGCTCATTATAACACAGAACCTCCCCTCTTCTCGCATCCACAAGCAGTTCCTCAGAGGGGTCAAAAATTTAAGACCATCCAGGAGAGCCCCAACTTCAGCCTGGGACCTTAACTTTGTATTGGAGAAGCTCACTCTTCCTCCTTTCGAGCCAGCTGCTAGTGCACATTTAAAATTCCTTTCTTGGAAAACAGCCTTTCTTTTAGCAATCACTTCAGCAAGAAGGGTATCTGAATTACAGGCCCTTGTGGCTGTGGAGCCTTACATCATCTTTCATGCGGACAGGGTGTCCCTCAGAACCAATCCCTCCTTCATGCCCAAGGTGGTATCCAGTGTGGCTGTCAATCAGTCCATTCATTTGCCAACCTTTTTTCCTAATCCACAGAACAAAGGGGAACGGATACTGCACTCCTTAGATGTGCACTGACAACTTACATTTTACTTGGACAGGACTAAACCTCAAAGGAAATCTGAACAACTGCTGGTGGCATTTGCTGCAGGGGCAGAGGGGAAGGCTATCTCGAAGAAAACCATTTCTAAATGGATAGGCCAGTGCATTCATTTCTGCTATTAGCACCATGGAAAACCTATCCCACAGGGGATCAGACCCAATTCAACCAGGGCTGCATCTACCTCTACAGCCTTTCTCAGAGGTGTTTCTGCCGGGGACATCCTAGAAGCTGCCACCTGGAGTTCTGTACATGCCTTCACCAAGCATTACCATTTGCCAATTTCTCTAAGTCCAGAGCTGGCTTTGCCACTGCAGTCTTGCAGGGTCTTATAGCTGGTCCTAATGCTATCTAACTTCCTCCTCCCATCCTTAGGTTTGGGAATCTACCCAAATGTGATGACTGCAACAGTGAAACACGAAGAACATAGTACAGTTGTGTACACTTACCATAAATATAGATGTTCGAGTGTATTCACTGTTGCAGTCCTGGTTGCCCTCCCTCCAGCCCCCTAATTTCTTTGGCTATACCTCTGCTCTTCTTTACTATGCTTAAAAGCTTTTTGGTGTATTTGCTTTCTTATTGGAGGTATATCCTTGTATATTTGTATACATATGTTTTATTGCTTCCCATTAAGGGGGCACCTGACATCTGGGGCAAGAAAAACTGATGTAATGGCGTCGGCTGCATGTTTTATGCCCCTGATGACCTGACGTCACGGAAGAAGAGACAGCAACCAACGCAGGACCCAAAACTTTGTTAATCAGGCCGACTGAGGGCTACTGCAAGCAGATAACCCAAATATGATGACAGCAACAGTGAATACACTCGAACATCTACATTTATGGTAAGTGTACACAACTGTACTTTATCCTGTTTGGAGACTCAGTCTATTCTGTAGGTGCATGGAGCGTAACTATACCTGCATCCTGTAAGTCTTCTGACATAGTCTTCAGTTTATCCAAGAAATTTCATCTTTTTTCTCACACTTAATGGGCCAGGGTGTATCTCTAGTGTTTCACTTAAGGTTCGTATTTGTGCAAGGCAGTGGAATGCCTCATAGATAATTTATTTTTATGCATGTATTCCTTCCCTTATGCATGTTTGTGTATAAACTATACCACAGTTCTCCTCTCATGCAAGGCTTTGGAGTACTTTTCAGAATCCACCAGGATGATCATCACTGCTGTCAGTTCCTATCAGTGATAGTGAACCTCTCTGCTTCTAATTGTCTATCCGACTGTTTATGCTTTATCAGTTTATAGAGACCAGACTTCCCATCTTCTGAAATTACTGCAAGAACATCCTGTTAGGCTTTCTTCAGAGTCAGACTAACACTTGGTTTTAGTTTATCACCGTTGGACATGGGACTGCTTGCTTACTGTTTCTTCTACCTTCCATGGATCATCATCGTCATCATCAATCCCCCTTTTCACATTTTTTTTCTACATAAGGTTAGGGTGTTGTGTCAATTGTCACCATCTCTTTCAGTTCAATGCCACTGTCCTACCTTCATCGACAGTCTTGCCTGACGGTTGCAGGTCTTACCTCATACAATCCATCCATCTCTTTGGTGGATGCCCTCATTTCCTCTTGTCTTCTTCCTGTCTGTCCCAAATCTTCACTAGGGTGCTTTTCTGCACATATGCCCAAATCACTGTAATCTGTTCTATTTGACCTTCTCTGTAATTGGAGCTAAATTGGCTACTGCTGTGATGTCCTCATTTCTGCGTCTGTCCCACATTGTGCATCCTACCACCTGTCTCAGGCATTTCATCTCCATTTCTTCTAACTTCCTCAACTGCTCTGCCTTTACTGCCCAGGTTTCTGTATCATACAGTAGTACTGGTTGCACCCTGTTTTGTACATTTTCTTTTTACCTTCTTTGGCATTCTTCTGTCATATATTACCCCTGACAATGTGCCATTTGGCTGCAGCCCCTCTGACACTAGCTTTGACCTCCTCATTCAGATTTACCTTCTCCTCAATCACCCCTCCCAGATACTTGAAGCTGTTAACTTGTTACACTGTTTTCCCATTTATGCTATTTGCTGTCATTAAAATTGTATTATCTGTACTCCGTTTAATTCCATGTGCCTTCAGTTTTGCATTCCATTCCTCTGTCCTTTGCTGAAGTTCTTGTTCAGGGTCTGCTTGTAATGCCAAGTCTTTCACCAGTATGAACAGCAGTGGGCTTAGAGCCGAACCCTGATACACACCACTCCCACTGGGAACCCCTCTGTGAGACTGAACACTGTTTGCATTTGAGTCATTGGGTCCTTGTACATAGCTCGCACTAATTCTACCAATGTTTCTGGGACTTCAAACCACCACAAGATTGCCCAGATCAGCTTTCTTGGTACCCTGTCATATGCTTTCTTCAAGTCTAGGAATGCCCATTTGGACTCTTTCTTCATCTCTATCTTCTTCTGAAATGTCTGTCTTACTGCAAAGACTGGGTCCGTTGTGCTGCATTCTGCTATGAGTCTGAACTGCTTATCTCCCATCTTACTTTCTACTACTCTCATTATTTGTTTATTAATATCGGTTTTTAGAACTTTCAAGCAATGTGAGAGGAGTTTGATACCTCTGCACTTTCACAGTTGTGGATGTTCCCTTTGTTCTTGTACACTAGCACTAGTATGCTTATTCTCCAGTCATCTAGGGTATGCCTTTCTCTCCACACTGCTATACCCTCAGGAGACATTTTTCCCCTGTCTTACCCAACATCTTGATCATATCTGCTGTGGTCCAGCCTGCTGTTTTCCTTGAGTTCATTTTTCTTAGTGCTGTTCTTACTTATTCTAAGGTGAGCTTCTACTCTTCTTTCATCGTAGGCTGTATCAGAGGCAGTACAGCTTCTGTGGGGTTTTCTTCATTCAGAAGCTGCTGAAAGTACTCCTTCCATCTGCGTTTGATTCCACCTTCCAGGGATAGTTACAGATTAATTTGTCATGTTACCTCTACCGAGGTGGGCATGGGCTACTCAAGGGCTGTTTAACTCATCATATTACTACTTCAGTCCCTTGGGAACAGCTACAGATTCAGTTGCCATGTGGTCCATCCTGTCCTATTGGACTCCAGTCTAGGTCATTACTACAACAGTAAGTGTTATTTCTGCAGTTCCTTTGTTTTCATAGGTAGTTACTAGGCATGTGGTGAAGGAGAACATTGAGGAGCCTAACCCAGATTCTCAGTTGCCCCAGAGCACTGTCTGGCTAAGTTACCTTGTCAGAGTCACATAGTAGTCAAATGAAAATGTTTGGAATCAAACTCCAGAGTATAGAAAGCAGCTTGTTTACAGCTCATAATATTAATCTTCTGTATTAACTGCAATCAGTTTTAAGGAATATAGTTATGATCCTTACATGAAGTATGTCACAAGTCCTGTCTGCTGACCTGCTGCAATAGGACCTCATAATTTGCCCTTCATTCTTTTCTTAAGAAGCCACAGCCTGTGGGATCCTTATGTGTGGTATCACTCACACACAATACTCTGCCTTATTCTTTTTTTTTCAGACCTTATCCTCTCTAAACCTGAAGTATTTCCCATGAGAACTGAAGTTCTATAGGGGGTGGGGCGATCAGGGCACATGTATCCATGCTCAGATCAGAGATATGTTTTCCTTTCTTTGGAAATTCTGTGATAATGTAAATTGGAAATGCCTAACTTTTGGTTTTACCTGTCATTTTACCTTATTACTATCTATCCAGTGTCTGGCTGGGTTCAGATGGCGCTGTATCCCAAAGAGTTCATTATCCGTTTTTGGTGTACCTTGTGCTCTGCTCATCTTCTGCAGTGCAATCCTTTCAATGCTTACAGTATCTGATTCTTGGACACCATCCATTGTATCTTTTTTTTTTTTGGCAGAGTAATTTAGGTCATACTGTCCTAGTTCTTTCCCTTCCTCAGACTTTGGGTTAGTGGAAGACTTTTTCCTGCTTCCCCACTACCTAGGCAGGTTTGCCCTCTTCTGACATTTTTATCATGGCTCCTGTTTGAGGATGATCTCTAGCAGTGAAATCTTTTCATCCTGTCTATATCTTGTCTTATTGTTTAGTTTTATGGACTTCAGTCTGTCTGGTACATCTAGGCAGCAGTCACAATTCCCTTGCACAAAGGAGGGCCATCAACCAACCCAGGGAACCATAGACCCATAACTTATCTGCAACGCAGTAGAAAGAATCATCCTGGTCCTTAGCAACAAGGACATAGGTGACCTCCTAACTCTAGACCCAACCTAGTTTAGCTTCTTTAAGGGTAGATCATGCTTATTAAACATAGTGAACTTCTTTGAGATAAAGTCACCAAATCCCTGGATGAAGGTAAGATGATACATACTGCCTATCTTGACCTAGCTAAGGCTTTTGACACAATCCCCCACTCAGGTATCATTGAGAAGCTCTCCCAGCTGCAGATTAACCCTTATATCACTAGATGGGTAGCCAACTGGCTCACTGACAGAACACATACTGTCACACATGGTGACTCCACCTCTACCAGTAGGTGCATCACCAGTGTCATACCACAAGGATTTGTGATGGGCTCTTTACTGTTTGGAATCTATTTCTCGGATGTCCATGTTAAAGTAAACTGCCTTGGATTACCAAGTTCACTGATGATTGCAAACTGGGTGCAATCATCGAGTCCCCCAGTGATGTTAACATATTACAGGAGGGGCTAAAGGGGCTAACACATACAAATGACTGGTGCCAAAGCCACGGAATAAAATTAAATGCAAAAAGGTCCATTAGTATCCCCATCGGCAAAGCAGAATTCCCTGCTAATTACAGTACTGTCAGCACCTCCCCCCCAGGTTCAAACCCAGTGGTGCAAGATGTGGGAACACAGGTAGATAGCAATCTGAACTTTGACCACCAAGTTTCCACAGTGGTAAGGAAAGCCTTCTACATTGCACATCTCATAAGTAAGGGCAGTGCATCCAGGTCTAAGGATGTTATAACTCCACTGTACTTGAACCTCATCAGACTATTACTAGAGTACAATGCTCCCTTCTGCATGTACCTCACCAGACACCTGCAGCAGCTGAAGAGACCACAGAGGTTTCTCACCAAGAAGATACAGGGCCTCCAAACCATAACTTACAATGATAGACTGAAAGCCCTGTCACTGTACTCTATGTCATATAGGCTGCAGAGAGGCGACTTGTGCCTGACCTACAGGGAAGTCTCTGACCCCCTACCCTGATGGTTGAGCTGTAGATCCAGAAGTGTCATTCACTCTATGGATCTTAACCTAGCATTTGAAATTAACAGAACATGGGGGAGGGACAGATATATCTCCAAGAAATTGTCGCTACTCTGGAATAAACTTCGAATTCACGTGAAGCAGAGCTCCTCTCACCCTGTTCAAGTGCAGCCTGGACAAATGGATGGGAGACTGCAAATTTACCCCGGGGGTGGCACCCATGTCCTTCACAGACAGGGGTAGTTGGGGACTCGCTCTGCGAATTATGTCGATCTAATTAAGGATAATTGAGGCAATTCAGGACTTGTAAGGGCTCTAGGGCCACTAGCCTATAAACCTATATCTTTAACAATTTAAATTGTCTTGGTTAATAAGTTCATAGGTAATTACTAGGGTAGCTGCCCTTGTGGGCCATTTTAAGCCTAGCCGGTTTTCCTTTCACTGGTAAGATGACAAAAAGCACCGTCAGAGGGGTCATCCAAGTAACGAGCAGCACCAAAACTGGTTTGAAGGCTTTATCCAATAAATCACTGCATGCAGCACATACACACAAATGCCTTAACTTGATCACCAGTGTATTTGTCACAAGACTTCCCCAGATGCAAAGAACGTTATAAACCAGCTGATCCTTTATCCCAAACCATGCACCTTGTGATTGTGAGGTAAACACCTGCTTCACGTGAATTAGAAGTTTATTCCAGAGTAGCGGCAATCTCTTGGAGATATATCTGTCCCTCCCCCATGTTCTGTTAACTACCCCTCAAAGCTCAGGTTTTGACAGTGACAGATCTGATGGCTTTGATCCTGTGCAGTCTAAACTATTGCTATTCTTTTGAAAATGATTTTGGGTAATATTTTTTTTTTTAAGGGAGATGATTGATTTATGGCTTTCAGAAGCTTTCGGTTAAACATTTCGCTGCCATCTGACCCTTTATTACACCGGTTCCCACTCATGAATTTCCGTAATTTTCTCTCTTTGTAGATAGCCCCATTCATGTTCTCTTTCTTTCAGGGCAATGTGCTCCCTTTGTCTCAAGGTTTTGTTCCTTCTCTGTTTGAAACCTTTGTGCTTCCTTCGTAGGGCAGGGAGTGTTTTTTTTAATAGTAGTTGACTGTCTGGACCTTTAGAGCTTGCATTTACATCTCACAGGCAAAGAGATCATGGGTATTCTTCAGCTTTCCTTTCACATCCCATCCATTTTAATCTTTTTCTTCTGGGATTATCTTGATCATCTTCAGGCTGACTTTATTACTTTTCAGGCTGTTACAGTCACATTTTAGTGAATTCTGTGTTAGCTTATCAGATTACTCTTTGTTGAAGAGCTTTCCTGCTGGTCGGCTCTGTACCTTGTGGTTTAATTTGGGACCAGAGTGACTTTGTTGCTGTCTCGTTAATAAATTGCTGTTTAGCCTAATGCCTTTTTGTCATTATATGTGTAATTTCTAGATTTCCCCTTTGTTATTGAGGAGTATGGTTGCTAACCAAGTACTCTTCCCTACTTTAGCCCCCAAAGCTGATTCCATTTCTGTCAGGCTATTGGACGACTTCTTGATGATACCTTTTGCTTGTTTCTGTCTGAGGTTACTAGATCTTTGTTCTTGGTGTCCTCTGTTACTAAACTTGTACCTTACCTCACTTTAGGCTTAGTCTCTTCCTGAGGCATGACAACATGCTACTTTTACACTGTCTGTCATTTTTACATCTATTCCTAGAACGTAAGCTTTTGCCCTAATAGTTCCTGCTTTTCATCCAAGGATGCATTTTACCATAATATAACCAATTTTCTTGCTGTCTAGAGGTTAATTTAATGTGAAATGAATCTTGATTCTTGGGCTCCAGATCTACTAGCCCTCTGCTGTCACATTTTAGAATGAATGCTGCTTGTAGTCTCCCTTTTCTTACTGAGACATTTGTAGGTCAGATATATGCAGTTCAGGTCCTTCTAGAGATGCTGCCTTTTGAGACAACTTTTGTAGTGATCCAATTAACAAGTTATGCCTGGTACCGTGTCCTATAGGTAGAGGAATATGGACTGGTCCTATCACGTATGGAAGCTATGTACTTACCATACAGAAGGATTAGCAGAACCAAGTTCATCTTGCTGTATGACCCCACCTTATTTCTCACTGCTGTTTAAGTTTAGAAGTAGTTGCAGAGAGCATTTGTCTTCTTCCTTTGGTTTCTTTTTTCTGTTGCTCTGCTTTCTGTGTCCTAATATAGATCTTGGGGGAGGGGGGGGGGGTTCCTTCAGGCACAGAAATGTGAGAAAACCAGAGGAGTTAGCTCACCTGGGAATGTTTTAAGTGCTGAGCTGCCCAAGTCCATCCAACCTTGAGTACTAGAGGTACAGGAAAGATGTACCTGGTTCTACATATCTGTTGTTTCAGTACAAAAACACTATTCTTTTGTACTTAGTTGGGAGTCCAGCATACCAGTGTATTACAATAACCAGTATTAATGGTTATAAATTTGTTCAGTGGTTTAGGAACATGTTTTAAAATGGGGTAGGCCAGGATGAGTTTTACATATTTTGGGATGTATTGTGACCAAAGTGTTTACTTCAGGAATAGGTTCACACTTCCAATTCTGTATCATGATATAATATATATATATATATATATGTGATGTTTTCTCCTTCTGTATCATGATAATTTGCAACATTGACTAACTTGATAGCACATTTATGATTACATTATGACAGTACAAACTATTGTATGTGTCCATAGATTTCTACTCATAGTGGTTTTCACTATTGCGTGCAAATCTGTAAATGTGCCTGGACAAGGACCAACCCACCTATTCAGGTTAACAAATAAAAATAAAATTGTAATCTTGTGCACTCTGCAATAATTAAATGTTTTGGGTTAGGTGTTTTTGTTAAAACAACTGGGTTTATAGCTAGGCCACAGCTAGTCATGTATCACTGCTCTCTTTTAGACCTGGCTATAATTGCTAGAATTCTACTATGGATCACTGGCAGTGAAGTTTTTGTTTCCTCTGTATTCCATCTGCTGTCTTTCTCTATTTCTGCATGGTTGATCACGTGTGGCAGGTGTAATATTACATTAGTACTAATCCTGTAGATTAATTTCATAGAAGGAGCTTGTCATGGTAATTTTTTTTTTTTTTAATCCTGCATTAATGCATGCGTTGCTAGCATTATGTTCCTAGGCCTCTCACTCTAGACTAAAGAGGTCAGGGTGAATGGGCAGTTTATCTGAGTGTATATCAGTGAGGTGTACAAGTCACATTTTTTATTAAATTCTATGATCAGAATTGCCTAAGTATGCAAGGACAGTACAAACTGTGATCATAAAGAGGCAGGTTATTTGCAGGTAAATTAACCATTTTGTTATATGACCAGCTGTTGTGCTCCTTTAATGAAATCTTGTTTAAGTATACCATATGACTTAGCATGAAGTGATGTGATTTTAAATGCATCTTGTATGTATTGCTTTCCAAGCATTTTAATCAATTTTGGATGGGTCCTTATTTTTAAAGTCACGTCTGTGATACACAGCAGCTTACCAAGGTAGTAGAGTGTAGGAAAATGAAGGGGGTGGGAATGATGAGATTGTAGAATTTACTTATTTCAAAACCACTGTGGAGTCAGGAATATTTCTAGATGTATGCTGTTTGCTCTTTTCGTTTTTGCACACATTAGAATGCACATCAGGGACTTTAAAGAATGTTTTTGCACTGGTCATTAGTGATACTTGATCTGTTCCATTTAGAAGTTTTGACCCTATGAAGTTTTATTTTTTCAGTTTTTTCTTTTTGGTACTTACATATTATCGCAACCACATTCTGAACAGAAGATGCAACTCATTTCCAATCCATTCTCCTGCCGGGGTAGGTTATATATAGCTTGCAAAGATTTGGAAAACAAGTTGGATCGCTGTGACTCTACTTCATTTGATGTTATTGGTTTTTAAGTTTAGAATAAAAGGAAGGAAACGTTATTGATAACTATCATCATCTGGAATGGACTGTGCACCCGTTATACATGCACAGCTGAGCAGCTTGTGTAATTTATGTTGGATTTCGAGTGAAATACTTCCAAAAATGATTAATCAAACAAAGAAACAATAGGTTGGTTTTGCTGTTGGTGGTTTCTATTAATTAAAAAAACACCCTGCAGAACAGATATCATTAATATCTGGAATGGCATTTGAACGAACTAAAACTTCCCGACAGTCCACAGTGGTATGCAGGGTTCACAGGTTTTTAGTACACTTTTTCTTCTTTCAGCTGTTCCCATTAGGGTTTAGTAGAGGGATACGGTTAAAGTGCTACCTAATAAGCTAGAGTATGTATTAGCTGCCCCAGCCAGACAAAGCTGGGCTAATATACCCCCACAGTGCTGAATTTTTAATGGTGCATCCCATCATCTTTTAAACGTGGTTGCTGCTCTTCTGTTTCACATATAAAAGGTGATGGTGACTGTCTAACTGAAATATACATTTAAAAAAAATACAGTGCAATAAACAACTACAGTATACCAATACCTTATTCAATGACGACATTTTCATACGGGTAACTCACCGAAATAAAATACACCCACCACAAATTGCAACATAACTGCAGTCTGAATCATGTTTATATAATGTGGTTGCTATAATACGCAAGTACCTTTTTTTTGTTTCTTGTTTTCTGCTTTTTGCATACTAAGATAAATCGGGAGAGGAGGTTCTTCCATGTACAGAATTATGACACAATAGGAGTTGGGTACAGTATTACACATGGCATATTTGGCCAACCATACAGAAGGAGAGAGAAAGAGACCAGATGGAACACAGGGAAAAAAAAACTCCCCAGTGCCAGTATTTCATAGTACAGTACTATCACATTGGTTTAAAATTAACCAGGTCTAGTTTCCTCTCAGATTCAGAAAACAAAACTTGAAAAACTGCTATGACAAGAATCTAACTGTGTATCAGCTATAAACCCAAGTATTTTAATAATGCACTTAAGCTAAAACAAATAAGGCAGAGTGCACAAGCTTAGGTGCATATTTTATTTTTATTTGTTAACCGATAGGTGGGCTGGTCATTAGGCCATTTACAGCCATGACCCAGGTGACCAGATGCAGTGACTACTACAGAGCAGTACTGGTTTAAAGAACTCATCTGCAGTAGCTGTTCTCACAACATTCACAAATTTAATTTTACTAGTACAACCTTTTGTGTTGCATTGTGCAAGTTCCCTTCTACCCCACATTTTCTCATTACTGTGGTGGTCCATCTGCTTATCCACCCACCCTGTGTCAAATTCAGAATGTCTTCAGAAGCAAGTCTGACTTTGAGGATAGGTCGTGCAGAGTTTCTGGTGGTTGTACATCTCTGTTTTGCAGAAATAAAATGGTATTATTTTTTGTATTTAAAATTGCTCATGTGAAGCAGAATTGGTGCACTTGTATCTCTCTTCCCATCATTGAATCACGATGATGACCTTCATATTGATTACTGCTTCAGTCGCCTAAGCTATATGGTGTGCATCCTCCCAGTGATATAACAGCTAGTCAGCTCCACCTTCCACTTGCCCAAACTGTCTAGTAGCTCAAGCTGAGCTGACTAAAAGGCAATTTTGGGAGCGAAGCCCTTCAGAGTTTTACTACAGTCGAAATGTATGCTTCTCTGAGGCTTTTGAGGATCGATAGTCGGTTTGTGCTTTCCTTAGCTGGACAGATAAGTTCCCTTTGGGGGGGGGTCTATTTTCCTATTTATGGTGCTACTTTATCATTTTCCTCTCCTGGAAAGTTATTTTAAAGTGAGAAGCATTGTGTTTTAATGGACTGTCAAGAGACTGTATCATACTTTTAAACCGAGTGCTTGTTTTTCCTGTCAGTTTAAAAGTGGTATAAAGTAAATGAAACATTTTTTTTTTCTCTGGAGACATTGTGCTTACTTTACTTTTGTGGGTATGGCATAATGTTCTAAAGTGTTTTTTACTATGCTTTTATGTCAAAAACATAACGTTTGTAGACTGGTAGTGTTTACCGGCATTTGCTGCTTGTCCTTCCTGGGAAAGAGGTACCATTTTTGGCTTGACCGTAGAACAGACTACCAGCCCTATGGTTAGTCCTTCTTCCAGCCACAAAAAGAAAAACAAATTAAGCAAACAGCCTTTGCCACCATAGCATACTAGCAGTTTGCCTCAGCTGTGGCCGTTTGTTGTACCTCAGACCACTCCTCTTATACCCCAGATCCCTCTGATGCAGCACCTACAGCCACTATGGATCGAGGGCTAGCCATGTTCTCTGTGGCTGTTGATGTCCCTTCACTGGGCAAGGGAGTGCCACTCTTCTTGGTCCTGGGAGAGGGAATAAAGAAGGTTTCCTGTTGTGTCAGAATGCTGTACCCGTCCCTGGCAAAGCTGCTGCTGCCATTAGTAACATGGTTCGCCCCATTTTCCCTGTTAAAAAGGAACAGAAAGCCAGTCATGTAGCTACTTCTCCTCAAATTCCTTTCAATAGGAGTAGTTAACTTTGGCTGAGGATTTAATTCTGGTTATTGATCCTTCTTGCAAAGTAGTTTCTGGTAAAAGAAAGAAGCATACCTCATTTCCTGAAGAGATTCAATATTCTGAATCTGAACAGGAAGATGGAGGGAGAGAGACAGTTTCTTCCCCTCAGATTTCTGATTCAGACTCTGAGGAGAGCTCCGTTACTAATTCTCCTTGTCAGAATTTCTCTTTCTCTGAGTCTGTTGCTAGAATATCCCAGTGTTTTCAGTGGGAGAACACCGAGGCTTCTCAGTCTCTCAGAAAATACTATGAGTTGTTACATAATAATTTTCCAGATCCTACACCCATTCCTGCTGTTCTGTCTGCTTTAGAGGATGTGTGTACTACTGCCTGCAGTTTTCCTGATTGTCAATCAACTATCCCTAAAAAGGCAGATAGGATGTATAAGGTTCCTCAGTCTTTTGCATTTTTATAGACTATTCACAAAACAGACCCAGGAGCTATATCTCTTGTTGATCCCACTACTGTAAGCAAAAAGTATGATGGAGCCACCAATAAGTGCCCCTCACCACTGACTCGCAAAGGCGATGTAAAAGCAGCTAAGACGAACAAAAAAATCCTTCACTTCCAAGGGTTCTCACGAACTGAAACAATTTATTCACAACCAAACGAAAACACTGTTCAAAACAGATCCAAAATGCATATACGAAACATATATTGTAGTAGAAACATGAGTTTGGTTGTGAATAAATTGTTTCAGTTCGTGAGAACCCTTGGAAGTGAAGGATTTTTTTGTTCGTCTAGCTGCTTTTACATCGCCTTTGCGAGTCAGTGGTGAGGGGCACTTATTGGTGGATCCATCGTATTTTTTGCTTACTGTTTTGCTGAAGCTGAAAGCGTTTCTGTTGATCCCACTACTGCTAAACTCCTGGTTAATTCTGATCCTTCTGTTTCTGATAAGAGTCAGAAAATTATTGAGAGGTATGAGAAAAAAAGTATACTTCTGCGACTTTGATTTTCAGAATTTTGAATTGTCAGGCTCATATATTAAAGTTTGTTTTGAACAAATTGTGAAAGTGTGAGGAATGATTTATCTGCACTTCTTGTGAGGAAAATCTACTTTAAATAACTTGCTTTCTTCTATTGCACAGGTCACTACTCATTGTTTACAGTATGTGTATGACTCTGTTGATACTTCTTTGAGGGCTATGGCCACTGATGCAATTTTGAGGAGATTTGCATGGCTGCAATCTCAAAACCTCCCAGATGATGTAAAAATGAGATTTTAAATTCACCCGTGGATAGCGATGTAGTGTTTGGCCCCTCTGCTGCAGAAGTGATCAAAAAGTGTAATTAAAGGGGCAGGCTGATCCAGGGAATCTCTTTAAGGTTTTTCAGCCCTCCTTTTCCATATTTTCCAGGGGATTTACTAACTCCTCATCCAATTTTGGCAAAAAGCAGAATAAACAGTCTCAAAAAATATAGATAATCAGACATTCTAAGAAATGGCAAGGGAATTCCAAAACGAAGTTTTGAACCTCCCAAAACCAAGGACATTCCAGCAAGTCTGAATGACGTTTCAAGAGACCTTGTAACCCACTTCCACCCTGCCCCCCCTTTCTTCCAGAAAGTCTGAATCTCCATTATTTCTCTTTATCAACAGATAGTTCCAGACAAATGGGTTCTGAAAATCATTTATCAAGTTTACAAATGGCAGTGGGAGGAAATTCCTCCATTCCAATGGGCCACTCCTCATCCTTCGGATCACACTCTTTTGTCCATTCGTTCTTTATATGCTATTCCAAGGAGAGAGAGAACCCGTTCCTCCTTCCCAGGTGGGGAGGGTTTTTAATTCAAGGACATTCCTAGTGCTAGAGCAACAAAATGCTTATAGACCAGTTCTGGATCTTTCTTCCCTAAACCTTTTTGTGATAGTGCCCAAATTCAAAATGATGTCACTTCACAACATGTTACCTCTTGTTCCCTTTCCAGTTTCTTGATAACAGTAAACTTAACTGATGGTTATTGTCACATCCCTATTCATTCAGACTTCAGATGTGTCTTAAGGTTTTGTGTGTCTGGATCACATTCTGTTCTCTGCCTTAGCCTTTCTACTATCCACTGAACCAAGACTGTTCACAAAGTATCTAACTTCTGTTGTAGCTCATTGTAAGCGACAGGATATCCACATTTTTCCATTCTTAGATTACTTGTTTCACATTGCAGAATCTTTTTCAAAGTGTCATGAATCTCTCTGATTCATTCAAAAGTGTTTCTTGATTTCTTCACAGGATTGTGTTTTTGAAGTGTCAACTAGACACCTCAGTTTAAAGAACTTTTCCTCCACAGGAAAAATAGATTTATATCTCGATATATTTCTAAGGTTTTCCACTTAGACTTTGGACACTGCGAGGAAATGCCTCCGGTTTCTTAGTCTCATGGCGACTAAGATTCTCATGATACCCCTGCCAAGACTCCACATATGAAAGAGACAGTGATATCTCAGATCTCTTTGGTCCCAACACCAACACCCTTTATCTTTTCAAATCCTAGTCCTGGGGTTTGTCAGAAGAGAAGTCATTTGGTGGAGACAACAGATATCCTTAAATCCAGGTTTCCCCTTCTCCCTGTCTGCTGTAAAACAGTCAGTCACCACAGATACCTTGGACTTTGCTAGGGGAGCAGTTTCAGGAGGGATAAAATTGCAGGGGGATGTGGGAGACACCAAGGACAGACACAAGCACATAAATATCAAAGAGATGCTTGCCCTGATCAAGGCACTCAACCCTCTGAACCATATTTGGTCCCTGGGACCTCTTCAAGATGTTGTAGACAGTACCACAGGCATGTGGTATATCAATAAGCAAGAGGGAACCAGGTTATACCCCCCTTTTCAGACAAGCCTTGTTGGCTTGGGATATAGCTTCACTGCACAGTCTTACTTTACTGTCATCCTACATTCTGTCAGAGCAAAATTGTGTGGCAGACAAGCTGAGCAGAATCAGAGCAGACCCTCATGAATAGAAACCAGATCAGGAGGCCTTCCAAGATTCGATCCATCTGTGGAGAGTTCATCAAGTAGACCTATTTGTCTTCTTTCTGAACAATCAGCTGGCAATATTCTGTTCCAGAAATCCATACAAGAAGCCCCGGAAGACTGATTAATTTTCTTTTCCTTGGACAGAAATGTTCCTGTATGATTTTCCACCCTTTCCACTAATATCTAAGGTACTTTTGAAGATTCATAAGGAATCCCCCAAGATCACTGTGGTGACTTCCTTCTAGCCCAAGCATTAGCTGTTCTCCCTTCTTTTGGAAATGCCCAGAGGCACTTACTATAGTTTCCTCACAGGCTGGATCTAATCACAAAGGAGCAGGTATGGTTGATACATCCTGACATCAGTCAACTTCAGTTGGCTGCCTGAATGATAGGGTCTTAATTCATTTTATGCATTTGTTTACTGAGAATATGCAGCAGATGTTCAAGGAGGCAAGAAAGCCTGCTGCTAGAAAATCATATATTAGCAAATGAAAAAGATTTTCTAGTTGGTGACAACAACATAACCAGCACCCATCCAGGGCGGGCTGTTCTCTGGTATTACAGTGTTTGTATGAGTTATTATCCTATGGTCTTTCATATTCCTCTATCAGGTTTTATTTATCGGATCCGTATATCTTCAAAGATGCAAACCTTCAAATGCGTCTTTATCAAACTTAGAACGAAAATTTAAAAAGCAAAACAGCATATAAGTGATTTCTTTCCCTGTGAAAGAAATCACTTGTCCCAATTAAAAAAAGATCACTACAAACAAAACAAAGTAAGGGGCTTCACACCCCGCTAACTAAATATACCAACTGCGAGATCACACTAGAGTGGGGAAAACGGCAAAGTAACGGAGGCTGCCAAGCGATTTCTTTCCCAGGGAAACTGTTTATATGCCCTTTTGCTGTTTTAAATTTTCGTTCTTTTAAGTTCGATAAAGACGCATTCGAAAGTTTGCGTCTTCGAAGATATAATAGGGAACCTATTTATCGGCCATTTCAGCATGTCTGCCAATGGATCCTCCTCTTTCAGTGCAGTCTCATGTCGAAATGTTTTTGAATGCAGTTTTGCGTATGAGCCCACCAAAAAAAAAAAAAAACAGTGGCCCCTCCTTGGGATTTTAATTTTGTGTTAGAAGAGCTATCAGTTGCTCACTCTGAACCAGTTAATCTGACCAACTTGAGATTCTTAAAATGGAAAACAGTTTTACTGATTGCTGTCACCTCTGCAAGAAGAGATCTGAGTTGCAAGCTATTATGGTGAGTCACGTCTATCTCATTTTCCATAGGGATAGGGTTTCTTTGAGAGCTAATCCTTCTTTTATGCCTAAAGTAGTATCTGAGTTTACTTTAAGTCAAATTATCCATCTCCCTGTTTTCTTTCCTGAACCTAAAAATGAAGGAGAGAGGATACTCCATACCTTGGATGTCCACAGACAACTTGTTTGCAATCTTGACAGAACTAAATCTTTCAAATGTTTGGATCAATTGTTCATTTCTTGTGAAGGTAAGAAGAAGGGGTGACCTGTGTCAACCTGTGTCAAGCTATTTCCAAATGGTTGTCTAAGACTGTTACCTTTTGCTATACTGACTGTAACAAAACTGTTACAGGCAGGATCAAGGCTCATTCTACCAGGTTCTTGGCTTCATGTATGGCTTTTTGGAAAAGGTTGGATTATAGAAGTATTCTAGAAGCTGCTATTTGGTCCTCTGTATATACTTTTACAAATCACTATAAGCTTGATTCTTTTTTCTATGTCCAAATCAAACTTTGCTAGGCCCATTCTCCAGGGGCTTCTGGATTCTACTACTGTAAGCTGCTCCCTCCCTCCATCCCTCTTGTTATATTTTTTGTGTGCTTTTTACACCAGGGTGTGGACATAGGTTCATAGGTAGGTACTAGGCTATTCACCCTAGGGTCTCTATAAGCCTAGCCAAAAAGGTACCCTGGCTTTTGCCACCCAAGAAAATTATTTTCCTGTGCCCCTGTCGAGCAGAGCCACAGAGGTGATCCCCGGGAATAATTTCCTATTTCCCATTCAACCATCAAGATTTTTCTTGAAGAGTGCTAATGAGGAGCTTTGTTTGATATAGATAGGTAGATACATAGTTTGTTCCAGAGTATGGGAAGTCTCTGGGATAGGAATCTTTCCCTCCAGCATGTTCTGTTTATTGTGGTGACAAGGTTTAGGTCCCTAGAGGATGTAGCTCAGAGAGATTGGGATTTTTTTAAGTGGAGCATGTCCAACAGCTCTGGGTTTGACATAGCTTTGTATGTTAGGCAGAGATTGCCTCTGAGTAGGCGATATGCGATGGAGTAAAGCTGGAGTTTTTTGAGACGGTCTGCGTAAGGTATCTGTTTGAAGCCGATAATCCTCTTTGTGAGGTATTTCTGCGGCCTTTCCAGTTGTTGTAGATGCCTTGTGAGGTACATACCAAATGGGGTGTTGTACTCTATAATGGGTCTAATGAGTGATGAGTAGATGGGAACAATGACCTCTTTTTTTCCTGGATGAGAAACCTTTTGTGATGAGGTGTGCCACATAGAAGGATTTCCTGACTACTGTGGTGATGTGATTATCAAAGGAGAGACTACTGTCCACCTGTGTCCCAAGGTCTCTTATCACACTTCCGGTGTTAAGTAGACTACCACCTATGTGGTAGCTCATGGGTACAGAGTTTTTACCAAAGGGGATGACAGTGCACTTTTTTGCATTGAGCTTGAGGCAATGGTTTTGACACCAGGCATCTGTCTCCGTGAGGCCCTTTTGTAGGATGTCCACATCATTGGGAGTTTTGATTATGGCTCCTAGTTTGCAGTTATCTGCGGACTTCATTATCCAAAGACCTTCTGTGTTAGCCTGTACTTCAGAAAAGTAGATACCAAACAGGAGAGGACCCAGGACTGACCCCTGTGGTACTCCACTTGTCACTGGTCTGAAGTCGGATTTGGAGTCTGCTACTTTCATAGTGTGGGTTCTGTCAGTGAGCCAGTTGGCAACCCATCTTGTGACATAGGGGATTTATACCTAGTTTAGTGAGTTTATCTATAATTCCAGAGTGGGGGATGGTGTCAAAAGCCTTGGTGAGATCTAGATAGGCTTTGTGAACCACCTTACTCTCATCTGCGGCTTTGGTGACTGCTTCAAAGAAGTCTATCAGATTTAGGAGACATGATCTGCCTTTTACAAACCCGAACTGAGTGGGGTCCAGAGTTTGGAGATTACCAATGTCTTTGTGTGTGTAAGATCCATGATGATACGTTCCATGGCCTTGCAGACTAGGCTAGTTAGGCGAATGGGGTGGTAGTTCTTGTGGTCCGTGGTGGCTCCCCCTTGGAGTGGGATAACCATCACTGTGCACCATTCAGTGGGCACAAAGCCTGAGGTGAGGCTATGATTGAACGTGGTGCTTAGGTGGGGTGCCAGTTCATTCTGCAGTTCATGTAGAACGCAGCCTGGGATGTTGTCAGGTCCCATGGATGCTGTGTTCTTGGCTTTGGAGAGTGTGTTTTTTACCTGTGCAGCTGTGGTTACAGGAACTTTGCATTCTTCCGGTATAGAGATGGGCCTTTTAGGGGGTGAGGGGGGGGGGGGTAAAGTTAGCACTGAACCTATCTGCCAGGATGTTGGCAATATCAGTTGGTTCTGTATATTTAGTGCCATTGTGCTGTAACTCAGAGCAGATCTGAGTGTTACCATTGAGATTCTTAACATAGCTATAGAATGCATTGTGTTTGTCTTTAGAATCAGTGGTGATTTTGTTTTCGTAACTAGCTTTGGAGGATTTTATGAGGGATCTCAGCTTCTTACTGAGGCTGACCAGGGAGTTCCTCCTATCATGGGATTTTACTCTTTTTTGCAACAGTTTCTTTCTTCTGTTCTAGAGTTTGTTTATGGCAGGGGACCACCAGATTGGTTTCCTTTTTTTGGAGGATAGCATCTTGGTTCTGTTAGGGATAGCATGATCCATGCACTCATATAAGTGCTTATAAAGTGCATTTGTGAAGGACTCAGCAGTCGTATCTCTATTGTCCGTCTGCATGGGTGCTGTGAAGTTTGCCACGTCTGTCTTAAGAAGCGTGAAGTTGGCTTTGGAGAAATTGTTTACAGTGGTTTCCCTAATTGGGGTTGGGGGCGGGATGTGGATGTCTAGGGTGACTAACTTGTGGTCGGATCTGACCAACGAGGAATTGACCTCTGGTGTGGAACACTGGTCACCCTTGTTGGTAATGACCAGGTCTAGGATATTGCTGCCTCTGGTGGTGGTGTGGATAAGTTAATCCAAGACGTAGGAATTTATGAATTCCAGAAAATGCTGAGCAAAAGAGTTGGTACATGAGTAGTTTTCCCAGTTAATGGTGGGGTAGTTGAAATCGCCCATTATTAGGGTGTTGGGTTGTACCCTATTATTTTCCAGTGTATCAAGAAATGAGGAGTGGGAATCCTGGAGCATGGTGGGGGATCTGTAGCAAATTACAATTTGGATTGCGGTCTTGCCCAGAGTTAGTTGCACTTGGATAATCTTGGATGCATTATGCTGAGCAACTAGCCTGGAGATGTAGTATCCTTAATAAATATGGACATGCCTCCACCTTTAGTGTTTCAGTCCAGGTTAGGTGGCCGAAAGGTGTGGTATAAATTATAGCCTGGTAATGCAGGGGTGCTCTCTGGAGATTTGAACCAGGTCTTTGTCACAGGACAGATGTCGAAGTTCTCCATTTTAAGGAGTGCCTCGAGTGAATGCATTTTGAGGTTTAGACTTTTAGCATTACCCTCAGATTTTGCTTGCTTGTACCTGTTAAGGTGGTGAATTTGTCATTTGAACCTTGCCTAAAAAAAGACACTATAGGGGTGGCAAGAGCGTTAGCCAGTATCCGGAATCCCAAAAGCGACAGGTGCAGGCCGTCTCTGGCAAAGCATCATGGTCTGTCAATCATGTCATCCCAGGCAGACAGATACTGGATCCCCTTAGAATGACACCAGAAGCTTAGCCAATTGTTGAAGTCAATCCTTTTGTCCTTGTACTGTGGTGTTATTCTGGGTGATGGCAGGATGCTACTCAGGGCTAGGATCATACCTGCTTGGGCTACAAGATTGGAGAGCTCCTCCATGTCTCAATTCATGTGGTCCAGGGAGGTACGTCTCAGGTCATTTACACCAGCATGGACAATGACAGAGTCATATTTGTACTTGTTGTGGAGTGACCTGAGTGCATGCGTTAAGTGGTGGATCTTGGCACCTGACAGGCAGCTGACAGTAACTTTCTCCTTATTTAGCCTGGTGAGTGGAACATCAGTGTGCCTGACTATAGCGTCACCTATGACTAGAGTGTTTGATACGTTGTTATGCCTTATGGGGTGTGGTTGAGTGGCACACTGAGTTTGTGGGCTATGTGTCATTTGGGTTGTTTTTTGGGGGGGTGGAGGTTGCTTGCATTTCTGCTTTGGAGGTCTCTTTTGCTTGAGCAGATTTTTATTGAGAGCCTCCGTGAATGTAGGTGCGTGTTTTGTGTGTCTATGTATGTTTTTGGTTTTGTAGGCTTTGAGGGACTATGTGATGAGTATGGTGTGGTGCAAGTGTTTACCTTCTCCTCTTGACTGTCTAGTCCAGTCTTGGGTGAAGAGAGCTTTGCTTCCAGTTTGGCTATATAAGTGCATCTCTTACAGGTTGTAGTGTTGGGTGGTAGGAGGAGAGGTTTGTCTGTGTACATGAGGCAATTGCTGCATTGCCCCAAGATGCCCAAATTCATCAGGTAGACAGGAGAAAACACTGTTGTTCCTCGCTTTGTCCTTTCAGGGCTCAGCCTCCCTTTGAATGTTGGCAAGAAAGTTCTAAAGGGCTTGTGTTAAAACTTTTTTTAGTCAGCCCTGCTCAAGCTGTCTAGCAGTTTGGGCACATGTAAGGTGCCCTGAAGCTTTGGAAATTGCCCATCTGTTATATCCTTGGCAGGATGTAACCCGCATAGCTAAGGCTACCACAGCTGTGATCATTTGAGCATCTACTATTATAGTAAGTTTACTATAAAACTGTGCTTTTCCACCTTTGTCAGGAAGTCCTTCTATTTGGCCAGTTAATTTTCCAAGGAGATATCTTCAAGATCCAAAGAAGTCATCTTACCACTGTACTCTCCCCTTATCAGACCCATCAGTGAACACAATACCCCCTTTGGTATGTACAAATCCAAGCGTATCACTCAACTAGAAAGGTCCCAATCATTTTTAACCGAGACAGTTAAAGGCCTTAAATCCTTCAGTTACCCCTATATATTAGCACAACTCTCCTTTTGTTCAGTAGCCTACCAGCTCTTCCAAGGTGAAGGGTATCTGAGTTGCAGGTTTTTCTGGTGAGCCAAGCCATGAAAGACCCAGTCTTATTTGTCTTCCTCTTTCTTCGCAAAAGGAGTGGCTTTACAAGCACCCATACTCTAGACCTAAATCTAAACCAGCAATAAACAAGAGTAGCTGAAGGGGTAGGTTACTAACAAAACATATTTCCAGCCTATGGAATACGTAACCACTACCGGTCTAGCTATTATGTCTATCTTTAAGGCTAAACTGGGCAATTGGATTTTTCATCAAGATTATCATGTACAGCCCTACTGTATTTGGGAGGTAAGTACTAATAAGTGCATGAACAGGTGGTAAGACCTTTTTAGTGTGCCTACTTAAAGGTGTAAATGGCTAGGCATCTCATGGTTCTTGTGATCAGTTGCCGAGTGTTTTCCTATAAGTGTCCTGCATATTATGATGGCAGAGAAACTGGAGAAAATGGAAGCAGAGTTATTCTGGTGGAAGAAATGGTGAACAAGTTAAATTGAGAGCTTTCGGCCTTTTCTGAATGTGGCAATGAGGATAAAAAAGCAGTGTTAAGAATCTATACAGAGCCTACTAGAATAATTATGGAAGGCACCACGTATGGTCTGAGACATTTATGCAGGCTGTTGATTGTTACATTAGAACACTGGAAGGTTGTGAAGTTGGTGATTATGATTTTTTTTTTTTTGCATGAATACCATTTTGTTCCTAAAGTAAAATGCACATGAGGTACACGCTAATACATTTATTACATATGGACAATTAGCTTATATTGACAAACGTTTGCTAATACTGGTACTTAAGGCAACAAGAAAGAAAACTGTAGTTGAGTGGAGTACTTTAAGGTGAAGTGAGAGCAGATTTCTTGTTTTTTTTAAAACAAAAATGTCACTCTGTGTTGGATTGACAAGGAATTCAGTGGGAACTGAGGATACAAATTACCATTAACTTTAGCTGAAAGAAAATATTGTAAATTGAGAATAATCATTGTTTAGTCTGTGTCTCATTAAGAAAAGGAATCAGATTTATGACAGTTGTGGCAGACTGAAAAAAAAAGATGTTTGATGGAAGAAGCCCAGTCCTTAGAACCCATTGTGAAATTTCATTGTAACAGAGATTACAATTTATGGTGACAGTCAAGGATTATAGGATAAAGAAAATTAAGTTCAAATTGGAATTTTCACAGAGAACTTACAAGTGCTTACGAGTGAAAAAATGGTGATTGCTAAAGGTGCTAGAAAAATCATGGGCATGATTTTTTGCACTGTTTCCACCTTCCCCACAATTACCCCACAATTTGCTGCTCTCTGTGGCATTCCCACTTCCCTTTAAAACCAAAACATGCTTGAAAGAAAAAGCAGAATTTATAGAAGCTAATGATTGCATAATGCCCTTATAGTTGAACAGTTCCTAATGTCTGCAGCACCTAACATCCAAGTTACCAGATAGCTACACAAAGATTGTTATGTGATGTATTCATCAGCCTTTGGCCTGTGCTACAGGTAGTGATGTAATGGTACAAGTCACTACTATGCTGTTTTTATGGCAACTTGCTGTTGTCTGTGGCATTCCTGCTTTTCCAAGCTGAGCTTGTAAACATAGCAACAGAAGTTACAGCAAAGGCAGCTGCATAACTGTTTTACCTGGGTCTATAATTATTTTGCCAAAACAGCGAATGCCATTTCAGCGACACATAAACAGTGAAATACCACTAACGCGAATGGCCAGGTCATTGATTTTTTTTCCTAGGGAAAAAAATTGCTTGGCTGTTGCCGTGAAATTGCCCTTTACCCCACTGAAGTGTAATCTCTGAGTTGGTATATTTAGTTAAGGGGGGTGTGGGGGCCGAAGCCCCCCACTTTGTAATGATTTAGATGGTGTGTCATATCTGGTTGGTCTACTGATGTTTTTCCCTAGGAAAAAAATCGGTGACCTGGCTGTTCACCTTAGTGGTATTTCGCTGTTTATATGTCGCTGAAACGGTATTTTTTTGTTTTGCCGTTTTGGCAACATAATATAGACCCGTTTTACCCACTTCATAGGTTCATAGATTAGTACTAGGCTAACTGCCCTTGTGGGCCATTTTCAGCCTAGCCAACTACCCCATGTGAGAATCAAACCCTGCACCTTATGTATGTAAGGTAAACACCTTAATCATTATGCCAACCTCCCACCCTGTACCATGTACCTAATTTTTAACAGCTGTACCTCCCTTCATCATTTGCTGTACCCTTACATAATTTGCTAGCATTCCTTTTCAGCAGTTGAAGCTGGTTTGAGGCTCTTAATCAGGTCCATTAAGCATATGGCTTTTGTTAGAAACACTGCATGCTCAACAAGGTCCACTTAGCCCAGTGCTTCTACTACAGGCACTGTGGTGCATGCACTCATTTAGGTCCATGTCAATAGGATTTCCAAAGCATTTCTGGCCATAAAAGAGGATGGACTGGCTTCAGTTCTTCATCGCATTTGTAGAAGAAGGAGTGATATTTGTGGAAAGTGAACTTGTTCTAGCTCTCCAGAAGAGATCTGTTGGTTTGTTTGTTCTGGAAATTTCCAGGAGACAACTCATCTTACCTAAAAGCAGCAGCAAAGGGACAGGATCATCTCACCCAGCCCATCTGTAAGAATGACTGAAGGCAGAGAATTCATCCTAGTCAATCTACAGCTGTTCTGTTCTTTTTAGTGGACAAACATCATGCCAGGAATTTTTTTGACTATGTGACAGGGAAGTTGTCTTAATGGGTGCATGTTGCATATATTTTTTTAATTATTAAAATATTTTTGCCCCATGCCCAGAATAAGTTTCTTCCAACAAATTAGCTGTCTTGGGGGTGTATCCTGACGAGTGTCATTTATTTATTTTACATTTGTTGACCGGGATAGTCTGACTGGATACATGTCCATTTTCAGCGGAGGCCCAGGGAGAAAAGCTCCAAAGGTACATTTACAATCATTACAATGTCATATAGAACAGGAGTAATCATAACATAATGCAAATATAACACATTTTACAGTCTAGTTAAATTTATATAACTATACCACATTTTGTAGTCTAGTTAAATGTATACCAATATACCACATTTTATACTCCAGTTAAATTTGTACAGTCTAACAATCTTCTAAACTGGCTTAACAAAGATATCTGGAGCATTTCTCCCCGGGCCTTCGCTGAAAACAGGCTCTGTGGAACCTAGTCGGACTTTCCCGGTCAACAAATCATAAATAAAAATAAAAAAAAATTGAGTACCACTTACAGACATAGTATTGGTACACCAGTATGCATAAAGATTTAGTCAGGCTTGGAGCAGGGACATATCCATTGAGCACTGAAATACTCCTTGAGAGATATTTTAAATTGAGATAGGGTGGTATCCAGGGTAATGTTAGCAGGAAGGGAATTCCAAATTTTGCCAGCAGAGTTGGCGAACAGGGAGTCACCAGCTGAGTTGTTGGATTTGATGGTTTGCACTAATAGTCTGTTAGATGACTGGAGTGATCTGGAGTTGGAGTGGGGATAGATGATGTTTTTCAGGGCAGGTGTATTATCTGGTTGGTTAAGTGCTTTGTGAGCAACAATGAGTTGATTATACTGAATCTGCCTGGGTAGCTCTAGCCATCCGAGATAATTTAGATTTTTACAATGATGTGTTCTATAGGGTAGATCAGTTGCAAATCTAGCTACGTTATTATGGCAGCTTGAGAGTTTATTAAGATCAGTTTTATTTAGGTTTGCAAATAAAGGGTAAGCATAGTAGAGTGTAGAGAGTGGATGGGAGCATGCAATGGAGGTCCTAGCATATAGGGTAAGGAATGGATTTATCCTATATAGTGAGCCCAGTTTTCTGTTAATGATTTTGATAGTTTTGTTGACGTGCACATCAAACTTCAGCCTGTTGTCTATATTAACTCCTAGCAGTTTTGTATGGGCATCTGGAGAGATTATGGTACCGTTATTAGACTTAATGGAGGCGGAAGGCATGGCTGAAGGCAGGAAGAGAGGAGAAAGGCTAGGACTGTGGTAGTGAGGGTCAGAGATTTGAGTGTTGGCAGTATGACTGGTAAAGGGAGAGAGCTAGCTGATATGATGGACAGAAGGAAGGTTGGTATATTGTGTGTGCAAGAGACCAGATGGAAGGGGAGCAAGGCTAGGTGTATCGGAGGTGGGTTCAAATTGTTTTATCATGGTGTGGATGGGAGGAGAAATGGCATAGGAGTTATCCCGAAGGAACAGTATGCTAAGAGTGTTTTGGAGGTGAAAAGAGTGTCGGATAGAGTGATGTTTATGAAGCTGGAAATTGATGGTGTAATGATGAATGTTGTTAGTGCATATGCTCCACAAGTTGGGTGTGCGATGAATGAAAAAGATACATTTTGGAGTGAGTTGGATGAAGTGGTGATGACTGCACCCAAGGTTGAGAGAGTGGTGATTGGAGCAGATTTCAATGGGCATGTTGGTGAAGGGAACAGAGGGGATGAAGAATGATGGGTAGGTATGGTGTTAATCAAAGGAATGCAGAAGGTCAGATGGTAGTGGATTTTGCGAAAAGGATGGACATGGCTGTGGTGAATACGTATTTTAACAAGAGGGAGGAGCATAGGGTGACATACAAGAGTGGAGGAAGATGCACACAGGTGGATTATATCTTATGTAGGAGGGCCAGTTTGAAGGAGATTGGAGACTGTAAAGTGTAGTTAGGCAGCATAGGATGGTGGTTTGGAGGATGACGGTCATCAAGAAGAGGAGGAGGAGTGTGAGGGCAGCACCAAGGATCAAATGGTGGAAATTGAAGAAGGGTAATTGTGAGGTGGAGTTCAGGGATGAGTTAAGACAGTCACTAGGTGACAGTGAAGAGTTACCAAATAGCAGGGTAACTACAGCAGAACTAGTAAGGGAGACGGCTAGAAAGGTGCTTGGTATGACATCTGGACAGAGGAAGGACGACAAGGAGACGTGGTGGAATGAGGAAGTACAGGAGAGTATACAGAGAAAGAGGTTGGCAAAGAAGAAGTGGGATTGTCAGAAAGAGGAAGAAAGTAGACAGGAGTATAAGGAGATGAGGTGCATGGCAAAGAGAGAGGTGGCGAAGGCTAAGGATAAGGCATATGAAAAGTTGTATGAAAGGTTGGACACTAAGGAGGGAGAAAAGGACCTGTACCAATTGGCTAGACAGAGGGACCGAGCTAGGAAAGATGTGCAGCAGGTAAAGGTGATAAAGGATAATGAGGGAAACATACTCACAAGCGAGGAGAGTGTGTTGAGGAGATGGAAAGAGTACTTTGAGGGGTTGATGAATGAAGAGAATGAGAGGGAGAGAAGGTTGGATGATGTAGGGATAGTGAATCATGAAGTACAATGGATTAGCAAGGAGGAAGTAAGGATAGCTATGAAGAGGATGAAGAATGGAAAGGCTGTTGGTCCAGATGACATACCTGTGGAAGCATGGAGGTGTTTAGGTGAAATGGCAGTGGAGTTTTTAACCAGATCGTTTAATGAAATCTTGGAAAGTGAGAGGATGCCTGAGGAATGGAGAAAAAGTGTTTTGGTACCAATTTTTAAGAATAAGGGTGATGTGCAGAGCTGTAGTAACTACAAAGGGATTAAATTGATCAGTCACATCATGAAGTTATGGGAAAGAGTAGTGGAAGCTAGGTTAAGAAGGGACGTAATGATTAGTGATCAGCAGTATGGTTTCATGCTTGGAAAGAGCACTACAGATGTGATATTTGCGCTAAGAGTGTTGATGAAGAAGCACAGAGAAGGTCAGAAGGAGTTGCATTGTGTTTTTGTAGACTTAGAGAAAGCATATGACAGGGTGCCTAGAGAGGAGTTGTGTTATTGTATGAGGAAGTCAGGAGTGTCAGAGAAGTATGTAAGAGTGGTACAGGATATGTACGAGGGTAGAGTGACAGCAGTGAGGTCTGCGGTGGGAGCGACGGATGCGTTTAAGGTGGAGGTGGGGTTGCATCAAGGATCAGATCTGAGCCCTTTCTTATTTGCAATGGTGATGGACAGGTTGACAGACGAGATCAGACAGGAGTCCTCATGGACCATGATGTTTGCAGATGACATTGTGATCTGTAGTGAGAGTAGGGAACAGGTGGAGGAGACCCTGGAGAGATGGAGATATGCTCTAGAGAGAAGAGGAATGAAGGTCGGCAGGACTAAGACAGAATATATGTGTGTGAATGAGAGGGAGGATAGAGGAATGGTGAGGATGCAAGGAGTAGAGGTGGTGAAGGTGGATGTGTTTAAATGCTTGGGATCAATAGTTCAGAGTAACGGTGAGTGTTGAAGACAGGTGAAGAAGAGAGTACAGGCAGGATGGAGTGGGTGGAGAAGAGTGTCAGGAGTGATTTGTGACAGACGAGTACCAGTAAGAGTGAAAGGGAATGTCTACAAGAGGGTAGCGAGACCAGCTACGTTATATGGTTGGAGACGGTGGCATTGACAAAAAGGCAGGAGCTTGAGCTGGATGTGGCAGAGTTAAAGATGTTAAGATTTGCACTGGGTGTGACAAGGGTAGACAGGATTAGGAATAAGTATATTAGATGGTCAGCCCAGGTTGGAAGGTTTGGAGACAAAGCCAGAGAGGCAAGATTACGTTGGTTTGAACATGTGCTGAGGAGGGATGCTGAATATATTGGGAAAAAGATGCTCAGCATGAAGCTGCCAGGTAACAGGAAAAGAGGAAGGCCTAAGATAAGGTTTATGGATGTGATGAGAGAGGACATGCAGGTGGTTGGTGTGACAGAGGAAGATGTGGAGGACCGGAAGAAATGGAAACAGATGATCTGCTGTGGCGACCCCTAATGGGAACAACCAAAAGACGATGATAGTATTAGCCTTAATGGAGAGAGATAACGTGGTGGATCTTTGAGTGGAGGTGAAAAGTAAGAGCTTTGTTTTATTAGGATTTAGAATCAGACAGCGAGCAGCAAGCCATTTCTCTACTAGGTTGAAAGTTCTCTGGGTTATTGATAGCAGCTCTGTTTGCGAGGTGCTGGTGCAGATCAATGTTGAGTCGTCTGCGTATTGAATGCAGATGGCTTCAAGGATTACAGTGTGGAGGTCAATGATAAAAATGGAAAACGGAAGTGGTCCCAAGATAGACCCCTGTTGGACTCCTAGAGTGTTGGGTAGGAGGTTTGACAGTTTGTTCTGCCAAAAGAGGGATTGTTGTTTGTTGTGCAGGTAGGATTCAAACCATCGGAGAGAGTGATTGCCTAGGGACATTGTTGCCAGGGTATTGATGAGAAAATGGTGGTTAACCATGTCAAAAGCCTTGGACAGGTCCAAGAAAAAGGCTGAAGATAACTTGTTGTTGTTCCTGTTATAGTTTATTGCATTAGAGAAGGTGAGGAGAGCTGTGGTGGTACTATGATATGGTCTGAAGCCATACTGGGAGTTAGCCAGTAGGTTGTTTTGGGTTAGAAGGTACAGGAGTTGTTTATGGACGCATTGTTCCATTATTTTTGCCAGAGGTGATAAGATGGCTATATAATTGGATAACTCAGTAGAGTTACCACCTTTATGAAGGGGTATGACACAAGATATTTTCCAGATAGAGGGGACTGAGGCTTCCGATATGGACCAATTAATTAGAATGGAAATGGGGTACGCTATGGTATCAGCAGCTTTTTGCAAATATTCGGCTGGGAGAAGGTCTACCACTAGGGTAGTAGGTTTTAATTTTTTGAGTAGTGAACAAATAAAAGATGGAGAGACTGGTTGGAAGCCAAACGAGGGCTGGGAGTGCTATCCAGTGGGTTAGAGGAGTTAACGGGTATTTGGCTTGCAAGGGCTTGGATGGTTTCAGTAAAGAAATTAATAAAGGTGTTAGTAACATCTGTTGGTAGTTTATCGGTAGAGGCTGAGGGAGGTGGAGTGGTGGTTTGACCTGGGTGCAGTAATTTATTTATCCCTGCCCAGAACTTTTGGGGGTTATTTTGGTTCCCTTGTTGGAGATGGCGATAGTAGTTTTTTTAACTAATAGAATAGCTCATTTTGTCTCATTTCTTAGTTGTATAAATTTGGTTTGATTAATAGGGTCTTTTGTTGCACGCCATGTTGCCTATGCCTTATTTCTAACTATGATTTTTGTTTTAGTTTCTTTAGAGAGCCGCGGGGCAGCGTTTGTGTTTACCCTCGTGGAACGAGCAGGAGCATGAGAATCGAGGATGGTGAGGAATTTATTGTTAAAGTGGGAGACAGCTTCATCTAGGGGCAGGTGCTTTAGGGCAGCCCAGTTGCATGCCTTAAATTCATCCTGAAACTTACTAGAATTGAAGCTTTTACAATTTCTTATAGTTCTGTAGATGGGCTGCTGGGAGTAATTAGATTTGTGTTTGCAGATAAAGGTAAGGAAGTGGTCGCTGAGGTCATTGGGGATAGCCCCCGAAGAATACATTTGTGGGTGCCTATTGATTAGTATCCAGTCCAGTGGGTCTATGTTGAATCAGCGAACGTTTAAAAAAGCGAACGCTGATTCATCGATCCTATGTAGGCGAAAGCTTACAATCCTGAACACCCGGAACAGCGATTTTTTTTTCCCCAGGGAAAGAAATCACTGGACTGGTTTCAGGAGTTTGCCATTTCCTCCACTGTGGTGCGATGTTGGAGTTGGTATATTTAAGTAGGGGGGTGAAGCCCCCCACATTATATACTGTTTTAAGATTTTTTTTTTTGTAGAACAGTGATTTTTTTCCCTGGGAAAAAATTGCTGTTCTGAGTGTTCGGGATTGTAAGCTTTCGCTTAAATAGGGTCGATGAATCGGTGTTCACTTTTTTAAGTGTTTGCTGATTCAATATAGATCCCAGTCCAGTATACTGTCTTTTTGGTTATGTTTTCCTATCCTGGTGGGGGTGGCTATAACCTGTGTGAATCCGTCATTTGCACCTAACCTTAGAGATATTTTGTAACCATAATTATCATGTGAATGTGTGGATGCACAGTGATAAAAGTACATGTCCCTGAGTGTTCCTGTCCTTGAAATGTGGGCCAGTAGTGTTGCCTTCCATGTTCCAATAGAGAACAAAGTAGTGCCATATGCCTCCCAGAGTTAAACAACTTGTCCATTGTCCAGTCTTGCTTAATCCCCCAACTAACCTTCCAGCTTCCTATTTAGCTATTCATTCCTAGGTCACCAATGTCTGAGGTGAATGCCCTGTGTAAGAGGCCTATCTTTTTTTTTTTTTTTTTTTTGCGCTGGTTGATGTTGCTTTCACCTTTTACAAAAGGTACTTGTGCTAGCTTTAAGTGCAAGTATATTAACGTTTGTTTTGCTTATGGTGATGGGCAGAGGAACTCCTATGCGAAATGTGTTTTTGATTGGCTAATTGTCATTTTTTTTATTTAAAAATTACTAGATGTTGTGTTTCAATCTTTATGAAAGGTAGGTTTCCTTGCTTTAAGTCTATTAGCATTTTTTTCTTTTGACTTCTGGGAGACATGGGAAGTAATACGTAACAGTTGCTCTTATGCCAACATTTTTTCTTGGTTTCTGGGGAGGAGGACTCTTAGTTGAATGGTGTTTTTGCTTGCATTACGTCTATTAGCATTTTTTTTTGTAGGGAGGCGATACTTGTATCTGAAGGATTCTTAAAAATATGTGGTTAGATATTATCATATCTTGTGAAAAATATTTATTTTGTTATGGCTTTTTTGTGCTTCTTGGTGGGGGTGACTTGTACATATTTATTGTGGTACAGGAGTGCATATTTAATTTCACATATTTAGTGTGGGAGCACATTCATTCTACCTATCAGACAGTTGCACTGGGCATATACATAGACTAGCACTGAATATTTTTCTATGCCTTATAAACAGACCTTTGGAGTAGACTTTTACTTCAAGTTGTCTAGATGCTTTCATTATACTGTATTGGCTGTTTTTGTTGTCTTCTGTGTGGGGGATTTGAAAGTATTGTAGTATTACTCACATCCTCCTTTAATTCTGTGCGCATATTCAGGAACATGTTCAAGCCACCTGTTGAAGAGATACACTGGTCATATAAGTACGCTAGCACAGAACATTTTTCTGCACCATATAAACAGGTTACAAGAATGGATTTCTAAATCAGTTGTTCTTGTTTGTAGTGCTACGTATATTTGTACAGGTTTTTTTTTTTCTCGTTACTGCCGTTGGGGGGGTGGGGGTCGTTTGTTTGTGTAACAGTAGTAGTTGTTCATGTATAGGATAGAAGTAAACAAACTGATAGAATGGACTGCAGCCTATAGAAACTGCTTTTGAACTGGCTTTTTATGTTTGCTTCTTGGTGGTGGATGTAACTTGTACACATCTTCGTGGTAATTGAGTGCTTCTTTAAGTTGTATTTATAGGGTGGGAACATGCATAGGCCACTCCTGCAAAAGTTGCACTTGGTCATAGGCTGATGCAGAACATTTTCAAAGTCTTGTAAACAGAGCACTGGAATGGTCAAATGCTATAGGTTATCTAGATATGTGCCATATTCTGTACTGCCTTTTTTTGATGGGGGACTGGTACATACAGAAGTTATATACTCAAGTGCATGTTTAATTTTATTTGTGTGGTGCATGAGCAGTTTCAGGGTACGTCCTATGTCAGTTGCACTGGAGCTGTCCATAGGCTGCCATAGAATGATTTTCTCACCTTTTAAACAAGTTGTTAGAATGGACTTTTGCTGCAAATTATCTTACTCGCAGAGCAGCATGCAGTACTCATTCTGACTTCATTTTCCTCGGTGATGTATTTGTTCTAGGATGGGTTCCTCTTCCTATTGTATTGTAGGATGATTCTGGGGCATTCCAGATTCTGTAAGTTTTTTTCATTCAGAAGCTGCTGGAAGTACTCCTCCCATTTAACTTTGATGTCCTGTGGACTGGTGAGCAGGTTGTTGCTGGCATCCTTTATTATCTTTTCAATTCTTTTTAAAATTGGTCCTGCAAGGTGTTCTCATCACACTTCCTGCTTTGCTTCTTTTCATCCCAGTTTTGAATTGCTGTATGTTCGTACCACCAACAAAACACTCTTACATTTCCAGTGAGGACGCCAGGGCTGTACGTTCTGTTGATAGGGTCAATATTTTTCTGTCCGATATGTGTGAAGATTCAGTAAGCTGTTTTATCGATTTTGCTGCCTGATGTGGAATATACTTGAAAGAATCTACTTGATATGGTCGACATTTCAGAATGTCGACATTCATATGGCCGAGACCATATGATCGACATTCAAAATATCGACCATAGAAGTAAAAAATAAAAAACACAAAAAAACTTACCTTCATGCTGCTTGCAGGGGGGCTACGCCCTCTGCACCCCCCTGCAACTTAAATATACCAACTCCGAGATTGCACTATAGTGTGGAAGATGGAAATCTTTCCATTCCGCACTGTACGGAGATGCCGGTTCCGCATGGTCGACATTTCGAATGTTGATCATATGGTCTCGGCTGTATGAATGTTGACATTCTGAAATATCGACCATGTGAAGGGTAACCCACTTGAAGACTCACCACGGATGTTAACATAATAGTAAGGAAACATACTCTGGAACGAAAAGAGGTTCATAAAAGAACACTAAAATTGTGGTACCATCAGATTTAATCTTGAAGTTCTGCAGTGGCTTAACGTGTATCCTAGCCAAGTCTAAGCTGATCTTATAGTAACATAACTTTTCTCTTTTATTCATAGATGTCAGTAAGCACTGATTACTTTGTTTGCAAATACAACTACATAATCACAACAAGGAAAGGAATTCATATTGGATTTTGTTTGCATTGTTACTTGAGCAGACTCATGATTTAGCTTTTAATGATTTTCTCTATAAGTACATCAAGCAAGGTGGTAGTTTTCTATTTTTTTTTTTTCTGGCAGTCATTTTTTTAAAACAGTTGTATTGATTTTAATTATAACAAATTTATAAGCAATCACATAAAGTTATACAAGAGAATATATACTATAAAACTAAAAATTGATAACATATTTATCTCATACAGATATATGAATAAAATTAACAAAATCATAAAAACTAAAGTATATGCAAAGACATCCAGTATTCATGCTTAGCTTACAATACATTTATCATGTTGTAATATAATTCACAAATGAAAAGGACAAAAGTTTATTACCTTTATGAAGTAAGTTCATTTTTTCCCAACGGAGTTTGTAAGTTGACTCACAAATGATGTTCATATGTCCTTCTAGTTGTTCTAGAAGTTATGGTTTTAATTTGCAAATTACCGCGGTGGTGCAGCGGTAACATTGTTGCCTCACAGCAAGAGGTTCTCCTGTTCGATTCTCAGCTGGAGTGCCTTCTGTGTGGAGTCTGCATGTACTCCCTGCGGTCGAGTGGCCTCCGAAAGACATGCGTGAATGGGCGTGCTTTCACTGAAGATTGGGCGTCGGGCTGGCAACTCGGCACCATAAAAATCTACTGCCAATCATTAGCAGACCGGAGTTCCGCTGTGACGACCCCTAACCGGGAAAAGACGAAAAGACAAACAATACTTCTTTTAATATATTACTGAACTCATGAAAAGTAGGAGGAGATTTTGAAATCCAAATTTTTCATTATTGTCTTTCTAGACATTGCTAGTATGGACCAAAGAAATGGGTATTTTATTTTTCTAACACACCGTGGAATGGGTGTATTAAATATAACCAAAGATTTGTTTAATATGAAGTTATCTGAAAAAAGTGCTTGTAATAAATCATTTACATTCTTCCAGAATGTGATTAAATCAGGACAGTCAAAAAAACATATGAGCCCAGTTAATGTCTATATTAGAATTACATCTGTTACAGTTGTTTTGTTTTTTGTTAATTCTATTCATTAATTAAGTTGTGTAAAATGATCTGTTCATAAACCTTCAAGTATATATTTTTCATTTCAATGAATAGGATGTTTTCCTGGCTGATTGTAATATGTTAACTTTGCCTTGCTCACTTGGGAGATTATTATTAATTGAATTATAGTAGTTCCAGTAGTTATGTGGACAACAAAATGTTTCTTCTCTTAATACTCTGTATATAAAGGAGGGATTGCCTGAATATGTATGTTTATGTAATAAAATTGATTGAAAAATTTGTAATAAGATCTTAGAGTCGAGTTTATTGCTAGATGGTATTAAATCTGATTTATTATCTAAATATATTAAAAGAGATTGTATGTCTAGCCATGTGGAGTTATCAAATCCATATTCCTGTATGATGTAATTGACTGATTTGGTCTTGTATTCAGATGTTAATTGAAACCAAAATGTAAGCTCATTATTTTTGAATAAGTTAATCTTGTTAGAATCTGAGGTTAAAAAAGTCTCTTGTGCGAATGCTATAGGGAACAACAAGAAAAAACAATCTTTGTATTTGAGATGTTTATATATAAAATTCCTAAAATTAATTATAATAGTATGTAAATAGCTGTTGGTATGGATGGGAATTATGTGGGTGACAAAATAATCTTTTAATATTTATAAAATAGGACTATATATGTATTCTAATTGATAAGTTGAAGGTCTCTTTATAAGCCACATAGCTGATAATTCCCAGAAATATTTCCAGTTTGCTGAATATGTAATATCTAAAAGTTGTGTGATTGAAGATTTAGATCTGGAAATGCTATTCCTCCATTACTCCAACTATTAATGTGTTGATTAGTTGTAAGTCTAGTGTTTTTTGAGACCAAAAGAATCTTAGAATCATGCAGTCTATTTTGTTGATAAACTTTTTTGAGGGAAGAATTTGAATAGATTGTATAATGTATAAAATTTTGGGTAAAATTATCATTTTTATAATAGTCTTTCTTCCGTATTGAATAGAATAGTGTTCCATTTTGAAAATAAATCTTGAATATTTTGTAAACATTTGTTGTAATTTAGGTGTATTATTGATTTTATATCTTTAGCAAGTATAATTCCAAGGTAAATAATATGATCTATATTAGGTGTACACTATTATCCTTAGATTTTTTTAATTACTATTATAATATATGGGTAAAATTTTAGTTTTATTATCATTAAATGGCAACCCAGACATCATCTAAAAGATTTTAATTGAATCAAATAATGACAGAATTGAGGGCTCATTTCCTTTTGTGGTAATAAGTATATCATCCGCAAACAATTGGATCTTAACCATTATATCTTTATCTATCTGCAGACCTTCTATATTTGTATTGTTTCTTATTTCATTCACCCAAGGTTCCATAATCAGAGTAAACAATAAAAGAGAGAGAGGACAACCTTGTTTGGTACCTTTTATGATTGGAATTTTATTTCAAATATAAGATCCTATTTTGATATATGCAAAGGTTCCTTCACATAAATGTTTTAGTAGATTAATAAAATGATATGAGAAATGTAGGCAGTCCAAAAGAATAAATAAATAATTCCAATTGATTGAATCAAACACGGCATTTATGTCAAGACTGATTAATGTTGGATTTCTTTTTTTTTCTTTAGGAGAAATCAATAATAGCTAAAGTTCATTTTATATTATCAAAAGTACTTCTATTAGACACAAATCCTTCATCTATTAATTGGGGTAAGAATCTCTTTAATCTTTCAGAGAATTTATTCATAAACATCTTATAATCAATGTTCAATAAAGATATTGGTCTATAAGAGGAACAACATTTTGGGTCTTTGATTTAAGGATAGGGGATATAAATGTATATTTCCACGATGGGGCTATAGTGATATTATTTTGGGCAGCATTATATACATTGTGTAGTAAAGAAATAGCCATTTTGGGCATAATCTTGTATATTTCTGGAATAATTCCATCATTTCCCGGTGCTTTATAAAGTTTAAGTATATTAGTTTGCTTTTGTATGTCTGTTTAAGAGATTTGGTTATCAATAACTTCAGTTTAAGTCTATTATATAGATTCTTATTGATAAAAATTTTAATATCTCCAGATTCTGTTTGTAGTTTAGATTGATTGATTTCATGAAAGTGATTTCTAAATTCTTCTGTTATATCTTGCATATTATGTACATCTTTTTTCTTCCTTGTAAAATGTATTTCTTTAATATAGTTATGTTTATTTAGTTTCTTAGTCTTATTCTTAAGGTTAGATAAGTATTTAGGATTTACCGAATATGCAAGAAATTTGTATTTTTATAGAGTTATCATCGTCTTATGATGAAGAATAGATCTATATTCTTCATTTAATTTATATATCTCATCTCTTATATTTTTGGATGTGAGATTGTGTTTATTTTTAATATGTAATGAGTCCAGTTTATCCTGTACAATTCTCATGTCTTTATCCTAAATTTTCATCTTATTGTAATACCATTTGTTAATTTGTCCATATAAGTATGCTTTTAAAGCATCCCAAATAAATTTATCATGAGTGTCAGAAACTGAGTTTATATTTATAAAATTTTGTATCTCTTCTTTTAAAAATGATTGAAGATCTTTAAGTTGTGTAATGTAGGCTAGAATTCTTTTAATTTGAACATTAGGAGTATTGTTAATATTAAGTTCGAATAAAATAGTATTATGATCAGAAATTGGGCAAGATATAATTTTATTATTAACTAAATCATGAATTATCTGTGTAGAAATTAATATTCTATCAATTCTGGAATAGGATTTGTGTCTATTAGAATAGAATGTATATAATAAAGAGTTATGGTCCACAAAATCATAAATATCTTTAAGTAAGTAGGTGTCTAAGAATTTTAGTAATTGTTTAGCTTGTGGTGCAATTTTTCTTTTACCTAAAGTGGTTGTATCTTTTAGGTCTAGGATACAATTGAAGTCTCCTGCCATAATAATATGACCTTGAGAAAAAAATATTATTTGATTTAAGATATATCCAATAGTATTGGTACCAATTCCAGGAATCCAGTAATTATTTATTAATGTGTACAATTTCTTACCCATTTCTACTATAGCCATGCAAAGTATACCTTTATTGTCTTGATATGTTTTGATAATTCTGGATAGAGGGGATGTTTTATTCCACAAGATTGCCATACCTCTTTTCTTTAGACATTCTGAGCTTACAATAATTGTATGTTTGTATTTAGAAATGAAATAGTATCTTTCGTTAAATGGGTTTCTTGTAAAAATATTAAATTAGGTTTATGGAAAGCTAGATATTTATACAGATTACTTCTTTTATAAGGATTATTCAGACCATTTATGTTGAGACAGACCTTTCAGTGTGATCATGTTATATTATTATGAGTGTAAGATATACTGATAATATATCAATATCATATATAACGTATAAGAATCTCACTCCAAAAAAAGGTTTTGTTCAAACTGAACATAGTAAATCTGAAATCATTGTGGGAAGTAAACATTCCATGGACATTATATCCTATATATTCTTTCATGTAGGCCACACTGGATGTCATAACACTTTTTCTTAAGAAAATGATTACATATTCTAAATTAAAAAACACAATAAAACTCCCCGCCTGGAGTTATAAACTCCTAATCTCAATGACATATGTCACTGATATCAAAACCCTAAGCTGTAACAACAGTACACAGACTCCACTAATAAATAGATTTTGTAATTGAAAATAAAAACAAAGCTAGAATATAGTTTCTTATTAAACACATAGTAGCATTTTTCGAATAATTCGTCTGAAATGAATCATTATTAGTATAATTACAATACAAAATAGGTAATTGTATATGACCAAAAAAGAAAAAAAAAACATGGTATAGTTCTTATAATCAAAATTGAGTCAAAGTATCTAAAGGAATATTTTAGAGTTAACTAGACTATCTAATAACCTCAAAATAAAGTTAGTTAGACCATAGGGAATATCTATATAAACAACATTTCTAATATATTTGTATGTATCTTAGACTATCAAGCTCAGAATTGTATTTACTCAAACACTGTCATATTTATGTAAACAATGTAACCAACCAAAATATATACAGAAATCATTATGTATTACTTCCCTTGTATATGAGTGTAGGAAGAGAAGGAAGCCATCTGCTGTACCTTTCCAGCCAGACATATTCAGAAAGATAACCTGCAGTCTAACCTGACAGAATTTTGAGACAGTCATATCTGTTGAATAAAGCAAGTGCAACAATTAATGATATTCATATAAAATATTCAGCGTAACATTAATATCTAAAAGGCATGTAATGAAATTGTTGACTGTATCTAGAAATATTCAGTCAGAAAATAAACATTACTAATGTTGTAATCATATTGTTAGGATGAACATATTGATCAACTATTTACTATGCAAAATCTAATCAAACTGACTAAGGTAATAAATACAGACTGTCTGTAACATTTAAATATAAACTGCAATATGAAAATAAAGAACTAACTGAAATAAAACACCTTGTTATTTGTCATACAATTATTAGAATTGTAGCGTTGTCGCCTCACAGCAAGACATTGTCCCGTTCGATTCTCAGCCAGAGCGTCGACTGTGGAGACATGCATGAATGGGTGTACCTTTGTTGAAGGTTGTGCGTTAGGGCCGGCAACTCAGCACGTAAAAATCAACTGCCAATCATTAGCGGACCGGAGTTCCGCTGTGGCGACCCCTAACTGGGAAAAGCCGAAAGACACAACAACAACATAGTAAATAGGAACTCAAATTAAGATAAATATATCACAAAACAAAAAAGAGAAAATATGCAACTAGTTAAAAGTAATGAAGTGATTAAGTATGTATATGAAAAGATATATATAAACAGGTATTTGGTAGGTGAGATGAGTAAACCGATATGCATATATAACAAAAGAGATTCATTTAGTAAAGAAATTGCAGTAGGGTATGAAAGTATACAATAAAACAATAGAATGAAAGGTGGTAGTTTTCTTGATCCTGCACAGCTCAGAACCACTTACTTGCAAGAACTACATTCTTGGCTTGAAGCCTTCCTGAAGGAGCAGCATTTTGAATGAGGCCGTAGATCCCTACAGATGCAGTGTGCTGGTCATTTTAACAAAGCCACTAAAAAGGGGTCATATGTAGTTACTAGACAGAACGTCAAATAGACCATTGAGGAGACTAGCCCAATTTCCAATTGCCCCAGGGCACTGTCTAGTTAAGTGATTTGCTCAGAGCCATACAGCAATAAAATGGATACTTAGGGAATGAAACCCTGGTCTACAGGAAACAGGTTAACAGTTCTTATCCCAGTCCTAAGCCAGAATAAACAGCAAAGAGCTCATGCGGGAATTGAACCTGGGATCCCTTACACCCAAAGGAAAAATTCTGCTGTGAGACAAATGAACAGCATGAACAGTGGACTTGCCTGGTATTTCGACCTGGGAACTCTCACACCCTAAGTAAGAATCATGCTGTCGACCAACAATGTGTGCTATCGTGCCTGTAGACCAACAGCCACTTTTAAATGACATTGAATTCTGCAGTGTGTTAATAGCAGTACAGTACCATAGGGCTTGCTCAAAATGTTCTGGCAGTTGTAAGCAACAGTGCAGTCTGAACATTGAAGATCTTCAGCACAGTCTTGCAGGGACTGTTACACAACTCTCTCTACGTGACCTGTGTGTTTCTCCTATTTATTTGTGTGCTGGCGATCTGGGATCACACCTTCTAAGAATTAAGTCATGTTGTAGTCTTGTGAAGAATATTCTGCTAGAGTCCAATGCATAGGCATCCGTTACTAGAATTTATGCAAGGTCAGGAAGGTGTTGTGTCAAAAATACTAGCTTACGCTGTTCATGCAGACACCTCTGTTGAGTACCCTGGAGAGCACCTGCCCATAATAAAAGGCTTCTTCTGTAGCACACTGCATGTGACAGTACAGTTTTGCAATGTCTGAAGATAATTCTGTGGAAACAACAAACCAGTCTGCTTACTCATGCATTTGTGTCACAACTTTCCACTGAGCCTGTAACAAACCCAGCTGCTTATATTTGCAGCATTTGTGTCATGACATTCTACTGAACCTGTAAGTTTCATTGAAGAGTTGCTAGCTACTGCTGTACCCTAAGGCCTTACTGTCTCTGGCAAACTGGAGACCTTTCAGTTAGTTTTGGTTACTGTGCTACAGCTGGGGGGGGGGGGTTCAGGCTAAATACAGTGGCACCGTCTGCTTGTTCGGAAGTTGCCAAACTAATTTTTGAACTTGTTTCAGACAGTTTCAAGTGCTATACAAGAAAACATTTTCAAGGACATCCTTCCTCCTTTTAAGGCAGCTTGTATTTTGGACACAAACCAGCTAATGCTATTTTTTTAACTGTGTTTATATACAAAGCAACTAAAAGGTCTGTCAGATGTGCCTGGTCTTAAGTTACAAACTTGCAACACAGTCTATTCCAACAGATGCCAACAATGGTGAGTGGTGGGGAGCCAGGAACATGCATTCGTGTGTTGCATCTGAAGCACAGCAACACATCTGTCTCCCTGTTTAAACAGCAGATGTGGAATGAACATTTTCTGTGTATGCTGACATTAGAAAAAGCATGTTGTAGGACAGGCTTAGAACTGTTATTCATGCCAAAAATTGAACAGGAATTTCTAAACTTGGTGTGTGCTAGTTAGTTTTTGTATTTTGCCACCTTCCCTGAAAAATACTGATAGTGTTTGCAGTACGTCACTATTTCCCTTGAGAACTAAATGTTTTATTGCTGTTTTATATCTTACTTGATAATTGCATTTTTTATTGCTGTTTTATGATGTGAACTTCTGGATTTACTGGGTCAGTACAATTTTGTTCCTGTCATCTTAAATAATGCCAGTTATACTTTGCTTGGGCATAACAAAATAATCACTATGTATTGATTAATGTGTGCAGTTTTGACTAAAACAGTATACAAGTCATGTTACTATCTAGAGTTTTTATTTTTCATTGCTGTCACACAAAGTATCAGTTAAGTGGGAAATCTGAGTAAAAGCAAGTATATATTTAAGGAACACTTTTTGGCAGCATATATAATACTTGTGTTAGTTTATGACATGAAACCTGTGCTTCTGTGAAGTTAATATTTTTTGTGTGTATAACCAGTTATTTTTGTTTCTGCAAATGTTTTATGAGTTTCAGAGTAATCCCTAATTATCATCAAAAGGTGTACTGTATTTGAATAACTTCTATGCAATTTTCCTGAAAAATTTCTACAATTTTGGCACTATTTTCCAGTGGCAATGCTGATAGTTAAGCTGAAAGAACTGTTGCAAATGACTGTTAGTTATGTGGAGAAAAATGGAACAACTTAGCTCCTCTAAGATGGCTGATTCTGTGAGTCCTGAGGCTGTGGAAGATGAATTGGAAGAACAGGATAAGCACCTTGGAAAAATAGGTAGTTGGTGATAACTGGAATGGACTTGTGTATCTACTTAACTTAAATGACTGATTGATGTGACTGTCACATAGTAAACTTGGTGGGATAAGACCAGTATGCAGGGAATGCAACACTGTTATGCAGATTGAAGGCAGTGGTCATGTGGGTTACTGAAAGGGGCAGAATGAGACTTGATTCACCTGTCAGTTTTTTTTTAAATGTACAAAACTGTAAACTATGGAAATACCTGGAGAAGTTTCAGAGAAACTATTCAGCAAAGTATTCAGTGGACTTTTAACTTATATTGAGGTATTGCTGTACTAATGATTGTCACAAATAAAATATGGTCTACAAGAAAAGGCTCAGTGTATAGTCATATTAATATCGACATAGCTGGTATTGAAAAGATGTTCTTCATATTGATCACTGCTACAGTAGCCTAAGCTATCTAGTTTATATCCTGCATAATAGGATACAACCACCAGCAAGCTTCCAAACAAACCAGTAGTTAACATAAGCTGAGCTGACTAAAAAGATAGGTTTAGACACCAAGGTCTTTAGAGCTTTCCTACTGCTGGAGAAAGATCTCCTATCTGGTTTTCGAGGGTCAGCAGTTGGCTTCCACTGTTCCATTGCTGGGCGGGTAAGTTCCCTTTTTTGAAAAACCTTCCACATGCTATTTTTAATGTTTACATTTACTTTCCTGTTCATAAAATTATGTTTTAAGCTAGGAAGATGTGTTTTTTATTAAGTGCCATGTGACTTTGCTGTACTTTTAAACAGGAATGCATTTTTGTGTTTAACAGTTTAGAAGTTAATTTCAGCATTCTAAAACTTTTTTCTGTGGAGAAACTGTATTTAAATTACTTTTTGGAGCTGGTAAAGTATATAAGAGTGTTTCTTGCAGTGCTTTTATTGGAAAAGTGATGCACTACGTTTGAAATTTTACCAGCTTGTGCTGTTTAGTTTTCCACGGAAAAAGGCACCACTTTTGGCTTGACCATGGAACAGAATACTGGTCCTATGGGTTGGTCTTTCTTCTAGCCACAAAAAGAAAAAGTTAACTAAATGGCCTTTGCCACCACAGCAAGCTAGCAGTTTGCCTCAGCTGCTGATGCATGACTCTGCTGTGGCCAAAACTGGTTCCTCAGACTACTTATCTTTTTCCCTGGATCCCTCTGGTGTTGCTCATACAGCCACTATGGAATGGGGTTATCCATGTCCTCTGCGGCTGTTGGGTTCCCCAGAGTGAGAAAGAGATAACCCCTTTTTTGGCATTGGGAGAAGGGGCAGGAAAGGTGCCCTTGCCTAGCCAGAAAGTTGTGCCACTGCCTGGGGGAGCTGTTGCAGCCAGTTTTGCCCTAACTTTCATGTCAAACAAACTGAAAACTAAACATTATTTTCTCTTGCTCCAGTTTCACTGGACATTAGTAGTGTTTTAAGTCTGGGTCAGCATCTTATACAGGCTGTTGACCCTTCGTATTAGATGATTTCTGGTAAAAGAAAAAGGGATTCGCCTTTTCGTGAAGAGATTCATGAAATTATCTGAAGTGGAATGTTATGGGACAGATGTAGGTTTTTCTCCTCGAATTCTGATTCAGACTCAGATGTGAGCATGTTATCTGATTGTCCCTGTCATGGACTATCTTTCTCAGAGATCATTTACAGAATGTGCCAGTGTTTTCAGTAGAACACTGAGGTTTCTCAGTCCTTCAGAAAATACTATGAAATGTTATAACTGGAATTCCCAGGACCACCTGTCATCCTTGTAGTGCTACCAGCATTAGAGGATGTGTTTGTCACAGCCTGTGGTTTCCCTGATAGCCAGCCTGCTGCACCTAGAAAAGCAGACAAAATGTACAAAGTTCTTCAGTCTTTCACATGCCAAGCATTTTGTTAATTCAAATCCTCAGCTTCTGATGAGTATGGTAAAACAACTGATAAGTTTGGGAAAAATGTGTGTTTCTGTAACTTTTAATTTTTTTAGAATTTTGAACTTTCATGCTCATATGCCAAAATCATTCCTCATGCTTTCACAATTAGTCAGAATTAACTATCTGCAGTTTCTTCATGTGAGGAAAAATCTTGTTTGTGTGGTTTCGTTTTTTTTCTGCATCTCTCAGGTCACTTCTCATTGCTTAAAGTGTGTTTATGACTCTGTAGATACTATATCCAAAGCTGTTGCCACTAGTACTTTGTTGTGGAGGTTTGCCTGGCTGCATTCTTAGAACCTCCCAAAGGATGTAAAAATGAGATTTTAAACGCACCTTTGGATAAATATTCAAGTTTATGGACCCTGTGCTGTAGAGGTTATTAAAAAATGTGATGAGAGGGGTAAGCTGATAGAAGGAATTTCTTCAGATTTTTCATTCCTCCAGCTATAAATTTTCTAAGGGTTCCCTCATCCAGTTTTAGTAAGAAACAAAACAAGCAGTCTTAGTAAAATGCTGGCAAGCAGATATTCAAAAGACAATGGCAGGGAGGTTTAAAAATAAAACAGGAACCCTCCCAGAACAAAGGCTTGTAAGGGACCTTATCCCCCGCCTACCCTGGCAGTCCCTTATCCTTTGAATGTCTGAATCTCCATTTCTCTGATTGATATTCAATTGCTTCAGAGAAATAGGTCCTGAGACTGATTCAGTAGGGAGACAGATGGCAGTGGGAAGAAATCTCTCTTTTTCAGGGAATTATTCCACATCCACCAGGCCAAACCCCCTCTGTTCCATCTTGTCCTACAGCACATGCTTTCTCAGGGAGTAATAGAAATAGTTCTTCCTTTCCAGATAGGAAAAGTTTTTTTTTTAATTCAAAAATGTTTCCGATGCCAAAGAAAGAAAATGCCTGGAGACCGGTTCTGGACCTTTCTTGCCTTAACCAGTTTGTGGTAGTGGCCAAGTTCAAAATGCTTTCAGTACACAGCCTCTTACTCCTTCCTTTTTTGATTTTTTTTGGTAACCTTAAATTTAAAAAGTGTTTATCATCCCATTCGTATCCATCCAGATTTTAGATGTTTCTTAAGGTTTTACGTGTCTGGATCATATCATCAGTTTTCTGCCTTACCCTTTGGAGTTTTGACTGCTCCAAGAGTGTTCATTAAGTGTATCGCTCCAGTAATAGCTCATTGCAGGCTACAGGCTATCCACATTTTTCCACATGCAGACTACTTGCTTGTCTTTGCAGAGTCTTTTTCAAAGTATCAGGAATCTCTTATGTGGGCATGCTCTCCTGTGCAGGCTGGGATTCCAATAGAAGATTCAAGTCTTTTTTGACTACATCACACAGGATTGTGTTTCTGGGGTGTTTGCTAGACACCTCAGTACAAAGAGATTTTCTTCCACAAGAAAAAATAGATCTATATTTAGATCTATTCCATGGGTTTTCCACTCAGAATTTAGTCACTGTAAGGGAATACCTCAGGATTCTGGGTCTCATGGCAACTATGATTCTCATGATACCTCTGGCAAGACTTCACACGAGAAAGATGCAGTGGTAGCTGAAGTATGTTTGTTCCCAACACCAACAGCTTTTGTATTTTCAAATTCCAGTTCTATGATGTGTAAGAAGAGAAATCACTTGGTGGATACATCAAATATCCCTGAATTCAGGTCTCCCCTTCTCCTCTCCTGCTCCAAAGCACTCTGTCACCACAGACACCTTGGGCTTTGCTTGGGGAACATTGTCAAGGGTGATAAAAGTGCAAGGTGTCTGGGACAAGAAAGATGGGCGCAGACACATAAATATAGAAGAGGTGCCCTTATCAAGGCACTCAACTGTGTAAATAACCTTGGTCCCCAGGACCACTTCCAAGTTGTTATGGACAGTACCACAGTGATGTGGTACATAAGCAAGCAAAAGGAAACCAGGTCTTTGCCCTATGCAGACTACCCATATATTAGCATATGATTATAGAATTACAGCAGTCTGTCTCTCTGCAGGCATCATACATTCCATTGGGTCAAAATGTTGTGGCAGACCAGCTGAACAGGACAAAGGGAGACCCTCAGGAATAGAAACTAGATCAGTGTGTCTTCCAAGATTTGATTCATCTGTGGGGAGTTCCTCAAGTAGACCTTTTTGCCTAATGATTGAGCAACCAGCTGGCAAAATTCTTCTCCAGGTCTCCTTGCAAGAAGGCCTGGAAGGCAGATGCCTAACCTTTTCTTTTCCCTGGACAGGAATGTCCCTGTATGTTTTTCTACTGATATATAGGGTACTTCTCAAGATTCAAAAAAAAAAAATAATAAAAAATTCACTGAGATCATTGTGGTGACTTTCTTCCGGCTGAGACTACTGTGGCTCTCCCTTCTTTTTGAACTGGCCAGAGGCAGTTACTACAGGCTTCCTCACAGATTGGAACCACTCACACAAGAACAGGGGTGTTTGATACGCCCCAACCTCAGACAAGTTCAACTGATTGCCTGGATGATAGGGTCTTAATACATTTTAGGCACCTGTTTACTGAGGACATGCTGCAAGTACTAATGCAGGCAAGAAAGCCTGCTACTAGTGCATTATATATCAGCAAATAAAAAAGGTTTTCGAGTTTGTGCCAACAGCATAACCATCACCATTCAAGACAAGTGTTTCTCTGGTTTTACAATATTTGTGAGAGTTACTTTCCAATGGCCTGTCTTACTCCTCTGTCAAGGTGCATTTGTTGACCATTCCAGCATGTCTGCCCATGGATCCCCCTCTTTCAAGGTATTCCCATGTCAAAATGTTTTTATTTATTTATTTATTGACATTTGTTAGCTGGGTTAGCCCAGCTGGGCTTGTGACCCATTTTTCGTGGAGACCCGAGGAGAAAAGCTCCAAAAAAAAAAAAAAAAAAAACAAAAGTTTACAGATAATCAAACATTTGAGTCCAAAATATGGTCAAAATCAGTTATACAAGAATGTTAGAGAGACAAAGCAGAAATGCAAACATATCAATATTTTTACAAACTAAAAAATATATTTACATATTTACAAAAAGAGTTAAGTCCAACAGTATTGATTGTAGAGTTTAATAAGTATCCGCAATAGTGGAGTACTTAGCTGTATGTGGAGGGACTGAAAAGGTATATAGTAGGGTTGTGGGGAGCTTAAGTAGGGGCTTGACAAGGACATATTTTGGAGTTGAGTAGATGAAGTTTGAGTTTTTCTTTAAAGCAGGATGGGTGAATGATGGAACTAATGTCTCTTGGGAGTTTGTTCCAGGCTTGGGTAACGGAGTGTTTATATAGGAGTTTGCCAGCTATTTTTTGGGGTTGGTAGATTTGTAGTAGTTTAGAGGTACTGAGAGTCCGCGGAGGAGTGTAGATAGAGATGAAAGAAGAGAGAACTGGGCAGGATGAAGGTTTCTAAAGAATGAAGTATAACATTTGAAGTAGTCACAGCAGTAGAAGATGGGGGAATTCTAACCAGTGGAGAGTATTTAGCACAAGGCAGTGATGTGTATTGTATGGAGAGTTTGTGATAAATCTAGCTATCTTGTGGTAAGTTTTTTGGAGTTTGTTTAAAGTAGAAGTTTGGATGATGGCGAGTACTGGAGCAGCATATAGAAGGGAAGGGAGGAGAAAAGAGCTTGTGCAAGGGAGAGTCTGGCATTTGTAGTTAGGAATTTTTGTTGCAATGCAGTAAACCAAGATGTTCATCGTGTTTCATTGTTGCAGTCATTACACTTGGGTTATCCTGCTGGCAGGCTACCCGCAGTCGGCCTGAATTCCAAAGTCTTGGTCCGGCGTCAGTTGCTGTCGCCTCTTCCCTGACGTCAGTGCGCCAGGGGTATAAAAGATGCAGCTGACACCATTTTCTCCAGTCTTTCTTGCCACGCGGTGCCCAAAGCAAAAGCAGTTCGCAAGTGCTGGTCGGCCGACTCCTGAGATTTTCAAAATTGAATTTCAGATCCGAAGTCTTCTATAAAGCTAAGTACCCCATTGGGGAAACTTTTTTCTTGCTCCAGACTGATGTCAGAAAAAGTTAACAATTTTATTTCTTGTGGGAAGCAAATACCTCATAAGGATTTTCACTCTTACTGTATTCCTTGCCTAGGCCCTGACCACGATGTTGCTAGTTGTTGGTTTTGTGCTAGATTTAACCAATGCACTATTAAGCGTCGGTACGATTTTGCTTTTCATTACTTTGGCCGAAGGTTGAACTACATAATGCCGTCAGAACAGCCGATGACCGGAGTTCATAAAAAGCGCAAGGAAAAAGAAAAGGACAGGCATCCATGGTCCAAAACCAACAATGAAGCCTCTTCTAGACCAGTTGGCGGTTTGCCATTTCTCAGTGAGGCGCTTTTTGCAGCCCGACACCCGCTACCTCAGAGCCACAGGCCACCTCCGACTCCCACGTGGTGACAGCTAGGCCTCTGGATACTCATGGTATTGGGCCTTCGGAAACTAATCCCTCAGATAGGTCCGGAGCTGCTGAGCAGGCATCGGCTTCTGAGGATGTTTTCAGACCTACACAGCTTTATATCAAGCCAACTTCAGTATGAAAGACAAAGACTAAAACAGTTTTCAAGACAAGGAAACAAGTACAGCACTCTCCAGGACAGACTTCCATGCCTAAGAAACAGATGCTCAAAATGTCCGAAGACCTAATTACTTTGATCAGGGGTTCCCATCCCCCTCCTGATAAGAGGCCTAGGCAAGACACTGAATATGATTCCTCTGATCAGGTTTCCATTAACTCTGACTCCTCTTCAGAACAGGGATACTCTATTCCTCCCTATGAGGATTCTGATGCTGAAGAATCTATTCCTTCAGCTTCTCCTCCTAAGGATTTCTCATTTGGGGAAACCTTGCATACCATGAGGGAGCATTTCCACTGGGAGAGCCAAATTTTTTTCATTCTATTTATTATTCAGATTCTAAGAAAAGGCTCAGAGACTTTCTTTTACTACCTCAGCACAGACCTCCTGCTATTCCTCCTGTTCTAGACATTGTAGATGATGTATTTTCAGAGTCCGGCCTATCTCTCGACTCTTTACCTCCTGCACCTGTTAAGCCAGACAGATACTACAGGGTTCCAGATTCTCATAAATTTCTATATAAAAACCCTGCTGCTGACCCAGAAACTATTTCTCAGGGTCCCAAATGGGTCAAGGCTGCTGCTGCAAAAAACCCTGTCCCCTTAGATAGAGATTCTAGGGCACTGGACAGATGGGGGAAAAAGTTTACACTTCAGCTACCTTGGCTGTAAGGGCTTTAAATTGTCAGTTTCATATGCTTAAATATCAGCAATATTTAATGTCTCTGTTAAAACAGAAAATGTTGACAAATTCTGAATGTGCTGAGAACAAGGAATTGCAGGATTTATTGCATGCAGCTGAACAAGTGGGAAAACATACTTTGCAATGTGGTTATGATTCACTGGAGGCCTCTTGCAGGGCTGCTGTAACAGGCTCTGTCGTTAGAAGGCATACTTGGTTAAAGGAACAGACTCTGCCTGATCATGTTAAAGCAAAATTATTGGATGCTCCATTACAGCATGATACTTTGTTTGGTGTTAAGGCAGAAGAGGTGTTGAAGAAAATGGAGGATAAAGCTAAATCTATGCAGACAGTGAAGGATTTCTTACAGGTGCAGCCACCCAGATTTAGCAGGAACTGGCCTTCTAAGAATTGGTCCTTTCCCGTGTCAGACAGGCCACAAAGAGGCAGATACAGACGCCCTAGAGGCAGACAACAGAAGACAAATCACAGCCATATAGGAAACAGTCCCAATGACTTCCCTCTGCCAATGCCAAGCATTTATCTTTTGGCAGCACCCTTAGGGGGAAAGCTAGCACTTTTTTCACAAAATTGGCACATGATTACCCAGGACAAATGGGTCTTAAATATAGTCTCTCAGGGCTACAGGTTCCACTTTCACACCCTTCCAAAGGCAAAAGGTATGCCAGACCTGCCATACAGTCAGTGGGCAGAGGCACAAAACCAAGTTTCATCTCTCATGGACATGAGGGCTATTCAGCCAGTGCCACAACAAGAGCAGGGACAAGGATTTTACTCAAGACTTTTCTTAGTACCAAGAAAGGACAAAGCATGGAGACCGATTCTGGCCCTGTCTATTCTAAATACTTTTCTGGACGTTCCGAAATTCAAAATGTTGACTCTGCAGCAGCTTCTGCCCATGCTGGGCAAAAAGGCTTGCCTTGTAACTTTGGACCTCAAAGAGGCATACCTGCATGTCCCAATCAGACAGTGTTGCAGAAGATACCTCAGATTCATAGCTGGCTCAATGCACTACCAATTCTCTGCACTGCCCTTTGGCTTATCTACTGCGCCCAGGGTCTTCACAAAATGCCTGGCACCAGTAATTGCATTTTGCAGACAAAGAGGAATTCAAATATATCCCTACTTGGATGACTGCCTTATTCAAGCAGAGGCCAGACATTCTACTAAAGCATCTGGCGTTTGTAAAAAGATTACTAATTTGCCTAGGGTACACAGTAAACGAAAAGAAATCAAAACTAGTACCCTCTCAAGAGATAATATTCCTGGGCGCAAGCTTAAATACAACTACCCAGATGGCTTATCTCACGCCAGACAAACAAAGGCAACTGTCTTCTTACTTCGAAAGCATGGCAACAAAAACCCAGTTATCTGCAAGAAAAATTCTGCAGGCTCTGGGCTACATGGCCTCCTGCATTCTGCTAATTCCATATGCAAGACTGCATATGAGGAAACTACAATGGTACCTAAAAAGTGTTTGGACTCAACATTGCCACAGCCTGGAATCATTAATTTCACTCATTCCCTGCCTGCAACAGGAGTTTCGATGGTGGGCACAGGCCTGTCACCCAACAAGGGACAGCCATTCACTTTACCCACAGCCAGGCAAACACTAACAACAGATGCATCAGATTATGCCTGGGGCCCCACATGGCAGGAAAATGTATTCAGGGCACTTGGCCCCCAAGCCAAAGTCATCTACACATCAATCAAAAAGAGATGCTAGCTGTCAAAATGCCCTGACAGCCTTCAAGGACCTACTTCATCCAGGACAGCTGCTGATAAAGACGGACAACACCACAGTCATGTGGTACATACAAACAGGGGGGCACACATTCCTACCCCCTTTGCAGACAAGCCATGATTTTGTGGAACACAACATTGACTTACCAAGTACACCTGCAAGCACAATTCCTGCCAGGAAAAACAAATGCTCTGGCAGACGAACTAAGCAGAAACCTCATGGACCCTCACAAGTGGAAACTAGATCCACAAATCTTCAGCATGATAACAAGGAAATGGGGATGCCCAGACATAGATCTTTTTGCCTCCCCTCACAACTGCCAACTTCAGAGATTCTGCTTGGACTTCAGTGCACACTTTTACTAAGCACTACCACTTGCCTCTTTACTCTAAATCCAGAGCAGGCTTTGCCATTGCAGTCTTGCAGGGCCTTATAGCCACTCCTAATTCTATTTAGACCCAGCCGCCCAACCTCAGCTTTGGGATTCAACCCAAGTGTAATGACTGCAACAGTGAAACACGATGAACATAGTACAGTTGTGTACCTACCATAAATGTAGATGTTCGTGTGTATTTACTGTTGCAGTCCAGGTTACCCACCCACCATCCCCCTTTCTTTGCTGGGACTTATCTGTACTTCTCTATCCTATACAACCTATGTGGTGTATTTGCTTGTAGATGAAGGTATTGTTTATTTTAGTGCATGCTTTTATAAGCAATGTTTTTTAGCCTACCCTTTTAGAGGCACCTGACATCTGGGGCAAGAAAAACTGAAGAAAATGGCGTCAGCTGCATCTTTTATACCCCTGGCACACTGACGTCAGGGAAGAGGCGACAGCAACCAATGCCGGACCAAGACTTTGGAATTCAGGCCGACTGCGGGTAGCCTGCCAGCAGGATAACCCAAGTGTGATGACTGCAACAGTGAATACACTCGAACATCTACATTTATGGTAGGTACACAACTGTACTTTTCTGGTGAGTCTTTTTTATGCTTTGGAGGATGTGCAAGTTGAATTTCAGTTCATCATCTATGATGACCCCAAGGAGTTTAGCTTGAGCTTCAGGTTGGATAACAGTGTTATTAGAGGAAGTAATAGTAAAGGTGGATTTGAGTTGAGAGAGAGAGAAATCAGGGGAAAAATAATCAGAGTTTGGTCTTTTTAGAGTTGAGAATGAGTAGGTTTCTGGACAACCACTATTCAGTATGAGTGTGTAGATTGGAGATATTGTCTGAGATGGAGATGAGTCGAGTCGTCTGCATATTGGATGAGGGAGGATTGTTTACAAGAAGTATAGAGATCATTGGTAAAGACATTAAATAGGAGGGGACCCAGGATAGAACATTGTGGTACCCCGGTTGGGACAGGTATGAATGGAGAAGTGAAAGAGAGCCATTTAACAGATTGCTGCCTGCAGGATAAGTAACTGGGAAACCAGGCAAGGGAGGAAGAAGATAGATTGAGGTCTGCAAGTTTAGATAGTAGTAGGGGATGGGAGACTGTATCAAAGGCTTTGGAAAGGTCAAGAAAGAGACATGATACGTGTTTGTTAGTCTAGGGCCTCGGCAATGGTATGTGTAAAGGATGAGAGGGCAGTAGTTGTGCTGTGTTTGGGATGGAAACCATGCTGAGTGGGAGTAAGGAGGTTATTCTGGAGGAGGTAGTTGAGTAGTTGTGAGTGGATACATTTTTCAAGAATCTTAGAGAGGGGAGATAGAATAGCTATAGGTCAGTAGTTAGATGGGTAGTTAGATGGGTCTGTAGAGTTTTCACCTTTATGCAGGGGAGTAGTGAAAAAGATTTCCATAGGGTAGGGACGTTTGACTCCTGAATAGATCTATTGATTAGTATAGATACTGGATAGGCAATGGAGTCAGCAGCATGTTTGAGGAAGGTAGGAGGTAGATTGTCAGTGGAGGGAGAGCAGTATTTGTGTTTGTGAAGAAGAGATCTGATGTAGGAAGTAGGAACCGGATGTAAAGAGAATAGTTTTTTGTTAGAAGGATTGGGAGGGGTAGGCAGAGAAGCTGTGTTACATTTGGAAGGTATGCATGTTTGAATGGTTTCAATAAAGTGTTTATTGAGAAGAGTAGCAGTTTCTAGAGAAGATGTATTTGGGTAGGGACAGGGAGTTGAGGGGCAGCATGGAGAGAAAATGTTGTTAATAGTATACCAGAACTTACGAGGATTGGATTTATTGAATTGGGCAGCGTTATAAAAGGACTTTTTGTCATTATTGTTTTTTTTTTGTAAGATTTCTGAGGAGTCTATAATTATGTAGCAGAGGTAATTCCTTTGTTTTGATCCAGGCTTTCCACGCTCTATCGCTTTTTAGCATAAGGGACTTAGTTTCTTTTGAGAGCCAGGGAGCATAATTGGGTTTTATTCTAACCTTCCTAGGGGGAGCAAGGGAGTTCAGGAAGATGCTATTGAACCTAGTAACGGCGTCATTGAGAGGGATTTGTTTAAGGATGGACCAGTCAATGGCGGATAGAATAGAGTTGAACTGGAAGTTTTCAGCAATCTCTATAAAGGTGGAATTTAGGGGGTTGGATAGTGTATCTACGGACCAATGTGGGGAGGTAGTCTCTTAGTTGGTCTGGTAGGGTAGTGGGGTTGTGGTAGTGGTGAGGGGAGATGGTGAGTATCCAGTCAATTATGGAGTCGGAAGATGAGTTTTTATGGAGGTGGGTGGGCGAAGATATCAGTTGATGGGAAACCATGCAGGTTGATGCTGAGTTGTGGAGAGTCATTTTAAGTTTAGACCACTCTAGGTTAACATCGCCTAAGATGAGGGTTTCATAGGGAATATTGTGGGAAAACCAGGATAAGATATTCTCTAAAGTGGATGAATTGTTTCCAGGAGGGATATAGATTGCGGCAACAGATAATTTGTTGTGAGGGTTGAGGTAGCAATTAAGGATGATGATTTCAGCTGGGTGAAAGTTGTGGATGGGTGTTGGGAAAGGTGAGAGATTGAGGCTATTGGAGTGGAGGATGGCTACACCACCCCCCTTTTTTTGGGAATCTGTCAGAGCGATAGATATTATAGCCTGGTGGGAGAATTTCATTGTTATTGGTATGTGGCTTAAGCCAGGTTTCAGTTAAGGAAAGGATGTGAGGTTTTTTATGCGTTATCCAGGCATAGAAATTGGTGATTTTGTTGGTTAGGCTTTGAATATTTAGAGAGTATATTGCCGGGTGCTTGGATATGGATGAGTTTAGTGTAAGAGGCTGGGTATGGTGAGAGGTTTTTGGGGAAGGAAGGGAGGTAGAAGATAAGGGGGGTGTTTGATTGAGGGGAGAGGGGGAGGGGCCAGGGTTGGGGTGGACATCCCCAGATATGAGTAAGTTATTAGTGGGAAGAGGGAGTACAGTAGTACATAGATGTAGTTTGTGTAACTTGGGTTTAGATTTGTAGGTAGGAGGGTGGGATTGCAATATAGATAGTTTGTAAAGAGAAGAGGTGGAGAGGTTGAAAAGGGCTGGGGAGATATGAAAGTAGGAAGGTGTAGAATGAGTGTCAAAGGTATAGGAGGTAGGAGAGCATAAATGAGAATAAGGAAGGTGTGAGTGATAAGAGGTTAGAGCAGAGAGAAAAAGTAGGAGTGAGGTGATAATGATAAGGTGTCATCTTATGCAATACACTTTTTTGAATAGAGTATTGCATAAGAAACCTTCAAGAAAACTGGTGGCTCATCCTTGAGATCTTAATTTTGTGGTAGAGAGGCTAACACTTGCTCCTTTTGAGCCAGATCATCTGGCTGTCTTGAGGTTCTTAACATGGAAAACAGTTTTACTGGGGGCTGTGACCTCTGCATGAGTGTTTGAGTTAAAAGCTTTTATGGTGGTTCAAGCTTATGTCATTTTCCACAGAGGCACATTATCCTTGAAAGTTGGTCCTCCTTTTATGCCTAAAGTCCTATATGAATTTACTTTAAGCCAAATTATCCATCTCCCTGTGTTCTTCCATGAACCTGAAATGAGGGAGAAAAAATACTTCACACCTTGGATGTCCACATCTCGGGTACTGTTTTGAGAGAACAAAATCTTTCAGAGCTTCTGATCAGTTGTTCATTTCTTATGAGGGTAAGAAGGGACAGCCTGTGTCAAAGCAGAATATTTCCAAATGGTTGTCTCAGGCTGTTTCATTTTGTTATCCCCACTACAACAAAACTATTTTAGGCACGATCAAGGCACATTCTACCGGAGTTGAACTCTAGAAGCAGCAACTTGGTCCACAGCACATAATTTTAAAAAAGCATTACAAGCTAGATTCCTTCTTCAGGTCTAGGTCACGCTCTATGGGCTTCTGGACCCTTCTCCTTCCACCTCCCAGTTGTTCTGAGCTATGGCAATCTAACCATAATGCTTAGGCTACTGCAGCAGTGATCAGTATGATGAGCACAGTACAGCTGTGTAAGAAAACATATAGCAACATTAGATGTTCGAATGATCATTGCTGCAGTTGCTGCTCTTTCCCTCCATCTGCATTGTTTTTCGGTGTGCTTTTTATGACAGGGTGTTGACATTTATTTTTTGTTTCTAGCAGTGACCTCTCAGGGCTCAGCCTCTCTCTTTCAGTTGGCATGAAAGCTGTGAAGGGCTTGTTGCCCAAACTTGTCTTTTTAGTCAACTCAGCTTGAGCTGAGTACCAGTTTTTGTGCAGGGAAGATACCTTGGCGCTTTGGAAGCTGTTGGGCTGTTACATCCTATGCAAGATATAACCCATATAGCTAAGGCTACTAAAGCAGTTATCGAATAGGTTTACATATACACCTATACATTCTTTCCCCCTTTTTTATTTTTATATATTGTAAAGAGTTTAAGCATGTAAGAAGAGATTTAGTGGGATAATGGTTAGGACAAAATAAATCTGCTGTTTATGGTGCTATACAGCCAGTATCACAAGTAACAAGATTGCGAAAAATCAGTGGTCAGCTTCTTCTTCCATTGCTGGGTAAATATGTTTTCTTCAGGGAGAGCTTTCCAAACATTTTCTTTTTATTTATTTAACACTTGTTTATTGGGAAAATCTGACTGGGACAGAGCCCATTTTCAGCGGAGGCCTGGGGAAAAATGCTTCAGATGCATGTCTTTGGATTGTGGGAGGAAACCGGAGCACCTAGAGGAAACCCACGCGAATGCAGGGAGGACATGCAGACATCCCAGCCGAGAACTGAACTGGGGAACCTCTTGCTGTGAGGTGACATTTTTGGAAACAGCAATTAGTGGATGTTGTTTGCGTTTCACTGTTGCAGTCATGGGTAATCTGCTGTTAGGTTGCCCTCAGTCAGCCTGTTTAACACAGTCTTGGGTCCTGCATCAGTTGCTGTCCCTTCTTCCATGACGTCAGGTCGTCAGGGGTATAAAACATGCAGCCAACGCCATTACATCAGTCTTTCTTGCTGTCCGGCACCCGAAGCAGAAGCAGTTCGCAAGTGCCGGTCGGCCGACTCCTAAAGTTTTTGTTTTCGAGTTTCAGAACCAAAGTCTTCGACTAAAAGCTAAGTACCCGTTGGGGAAACTTTTTCTTCCTCCTTACCGATGTTAGTAAAAGTTAATAATTGTATTACTTGTGGGAAGCAAATACCTCATAAGGATTTTCATTTGTACTGTATTCCTTACCTAGGCCCTGACCACGATGTACCGTGCTGTCGGTTTTGTGCTTTATTTAATCAGCGCACTATCCGTTGTCGGTACATTTTTACTTCTAAATATTTCGGTTCTCGGTTTAATTATCCAGAAATGATGTTGATTAGCCATCCGACTACCAGAATACCGAAAAAATGCAAAGAAAAAGACAAAGACAGGCGGTTGAGGTCCAAAACTGCCGACAACGCTTCTCCTAAGCCAGTCGCCAGTTCTCCGGTACTCAGTGAGGCATACTAAGAACTGGTCCTTTCCAGCTCCTTCCAGAGCCACTCAAGCCAAACCCAGACATTCCAAAAGCACCAGGTTTCAGTCCCAAGGGACTTTCAGAGCTAAGCAATGGGTGCTTCCACTTCCAAATCTGGAAATAGCAAGACACCACCCTATGGTAAACAGTCCCAATGACTTTCCTTTAAAATTACTAAGCACTTACCTCTTAGCCGCCCCTTTGGTGGGGAAAACTGGCTCTTCATGCAAAAAACTGGCAACTTATAACCCAGGACAAATGGGTTTTAAATATAGTGTCCCAGGGATACAGATTTCATTTCCACATGTTGCCAACTCCAAACGGGTGGCCAGACCTGCCCCCAAATCAATGGGCAGAGGCTCAGAAAAAAGTACTTTCCCTCCTGAACATGGGGGCTATTCAACTAGTGCCAGAAGAGGAAAAGGGACAAGGTTTCTATTCCAGACTTTTCCTGGTACCCAGAAAAGACAAATCATGGCGTCCAATTCTGGACCTGTCCACTGTAAACACCTTTCTGGACATTCCAGAATTCAAGATGCTGACTCTTCACCAGTTACTGCCTATGCTAGGCAAGGATGCCTGGTTGGCAACTCTAGATTTAAAAGAAGCTTACCTGCATATCCCAATCAGGGAATCTTGCAGAAGCTACCTACGCTTCAAAGCAGGCTACTTGCATTATCAGTTCTCTGCACTGCCCTTTGGCTTGTCTGCTGCACCCAGGGTATTCACAAAGTGCCTGGCTCCAGAAATTGCATTTTGCAGGCAAAGAAATATTCAAATATATCCATACCTGGACGATTGTCTAATTCAGGCAGAAAACCAGGCCATTCTTCTAAAACATCTGGCGTTTGTATAAAGGGTTCTAACTTGTCTAGGGTACACCATAAACAAAAAGAAATCACAACTGGTACCCACTCAAAAAATTAAATTCCTGGGTGCAAGCTTGAATACAACTGCCCAGATGGCTTTCCTTACGCCAGAAAAGCAAATTCATTTGGTGACTTACTTCAAACAGGTGGCCACAAAAACCCTGCTGTCTGCAAGACAAATACTGCAAGCCTTGGGGTTCATGGCCTCTCCATTCTTCTAATTTCATATGCAAGACTGCATATGCGGAAACTTCAGTGGTACTTAAAAAGTTTATGGAGTCAGCATTGTCACAGCCTGGAAACAATGATTCCTATCATACCTCACCTGCGCCTAGAGTTCCTATGGTGAGCAGAGGCCTGTCACTAAAACAAGAGACTGCCATTCACACCACCCCCTGCCGCCCAAACCCTAACTACAGATGCATCAGACTATGCATGGGGTCTCATCTGGCAGGGAAGTGCATTCAGGGCAAATGGAGCCCAAATCAAATGCACCTTCATATCAATCAAAAAGAAATGCTAGCTGTACAGAATGCACTGACAGCCTTCAAGGACTACCTTCATCCAGGACAACTAATGGTAAAGACGGACAACACCACGGTTATGTGGTACATAAACAAGCAGGGGGGTACACATTCCTACCCCATCTGCAGACTAGCCATGGCTTTGTGGAACACGGCCTTGAGCTACCAAGTACAACTACAAGCTCAATTCCTGCCAGGAAAGCTGAATATTCTGGCAGAGGAACTAAGCAGAAATCTCTTGGACCCACACGAATGGAAACTGGAACCATGGATTTTCAACATGTTGACACGCAAATGGGGAGCCCAGACATGGATCTTTTTGCCTCACCTCAGAACTACCAGTTGGACAAATTTTGCACAAGAACTCCTCACAAAAAAAGCCTGGAAAGTGGATGCTCTGTCCTTCAGCTGGAAAAACATATCAGTCTACGTCTTTCCCCCTCTGCCTCTGCTCTCCAAAGTTCTCCTAAAGTCAAACAGGAAAAAAAAAAAAAATTTTTTTGATTGCCAGAGGCGCCAACACAACACTGGTACCCTGTGCAGTGCAGTGTGTCTCTCTCTCTCCCACCTGTACCCTGCTCCCCCCCTACCTTACTGTCTCAGCAGGAGAACCAAATGCCTGCACTCTCAGCTCTAAATATTGAATCTTGCTGTAGCTAATCATTTTCCCCCTTAGCATCCCTCAGCAAATCTGTGATGGATGTCATTTTGGAGGCAAGATGACCTAGTACTAGAAAATCTTATGCTGACAAATGGAAAAGATTCTGTGCCTGGAATCTTTCTCAAGGGATGAGCACAGCAGCGCCCAATTTACCTCAGATTTTGCAATACTTAACTGAGATGCTTCACAAGGGCCTGTCTTTTTCTTCCATAAAAATCTATGCCTCAGCCATTTCAGCTCATTACAACACAGAACCCCCCCTCTTCTCTCATCCTCTGCTAAAGCAGAATCTCAGAGGGACCAAAAACTTGAGACCATCCAGGAGAGCTCCAACCCCTGCCTGGAACCTTAACTTTGTATTGGAGAAACTCACTCTACCTCCTTTCGAGCCAGCTGCTACTGCAGACGTAAAATTTCTTTCCTGGAAAACAGCCTTCCTTTTAGCAATCACTTCAGCTAGAAGGATATCTGAATTACAGACCCGTATGACAGTGGAGCCTTTCATCATCTTTCATGCGGACAGGGTGTCACTCAGGACCAATCCATCCTTCATGCCCAAGGTGGTATCCAGTGTGGCTCTTAATCAGTCCATTCATTTGCCAACCTTCTTTCCCAATTCACAGAACAAGGGGGAACGGATCCTGCATTCATTGGATGTATGCAGACAGCTTAGATTTTACTTGGGCAGGACTAAATCTCGAAGAAAATCTGCACAACTGCTGGTAGCATTTGCTGCAGGGGCAGCGGGGAAGGCTATTTCAAAGCAAAGCATTTCTAAATGGATAAGCCATCATATTCATTTCTGCTATAAGCACCATGGAAAACCTATCCTCCAGGAGATCAGATCTCATTCCACCAGGGCTGCTTCTACTTCTACAGCCTTTCTCAGAGGTGTTCCTATCAGGGATATTCTAGAAGCTGCTACCTGGAGTTCAGTTCATACTTTCACCAAGCATTATCACTTACCAATTTTCTCTAAATCCAGAACTGGCTTTGCCACTGCTGTTTTGCAGGGCCTTATAGCTGGTCCTAATGCTGTATAAATCCATCCTCCCAACCATAGCTTTGGGAATCTACCCAAATGTGATAATTGCAACAGTGAAACACGAATAACATAGTACAGTTGTGTACACGTACCATAAATGTAGATGTTTGAGTGTATTCACTGTTGCAGTCCTGGTTACCCTCCGTCCAGCCCCGTTTTTCTCTTACTACACCTCTACTTTCCTTTACTATGCTTAAAAGCCTTTTTGGTGTATTTGCTTTTGTTTGGAGGTATATTTTTGTGTTTTTAATAACTTATATTTTGCTCCACATTTGGGGGACACCTGACATCTGGGGCAAGAAAAACTGATGTAATGGCGTCGGCTGCATGTTTTATACCCCTCATGACCTGACGTCATGGAAGAAGGGACAGCAACCGAAGCAGGACCCAAGACTTTGTTAATCAGGCCGACTGAGGGCAACCTGCCAGCAGATTACCCAAATGTAATGACTGCAACAGTGAATACACTCGAACATCTACATTTATGGTAAGTGTACACAACTGTACTTTGTCTAGCTCTCTAGAAAAGACTTATTAAGAATTGAATTGCTATTTCTGATTAATATTATACAGTTTATGCAACATTTTGTGTGTCTTAAGAAAAACACAAAAGGCCAGGCACCAGAAACCTCTGCAGCTGTAAACTGATACAAAAACCACACCTTAAATAGCCAGGTTGAATAATCACATGATGCACTCTAACTTTTAAAATGGTATACACTATTAATAAAACTATTAATAAAACATACACCCTGCATAAAGAACAGATATATAACAATATATATATATAAGCACATTCTAATGAGCATACAAGTTTGTGGATTCTGGAGCCTACTCTCAGCAGCTTTGTGTGTATCCTATTTTGTGTGTTTTATATTATTTTAAGGGGCATGTAAGTGTTTTTTGTGCTTTTGTACTCTTGCCTAAATTATTAACTCATTCCAGCACTGCTTACCATGGTTCATGCTATATTCTTGGCTGTAGGATGGAGCAAGGAAAACGTAGCTTGGTTCCTACTCCCACAGAACCTGAGAAGAAGTTGTTTAAGCAGAATCCCTGGCCTATACTGCGGGCTCAGTTGTTGCCTTAGCTGCTAGTTGGTGACTCTGCTGTGACCAATGATTGTTCCTTGGATCACTCATTTTTTTTCCCTAGATCCCCCTGGTGTACTCTGTTCAGCCACTGTAGACCTGGGAGATAGCCATGCCCTCTGCAGCTGTTCAGGTGTCCTTACTGGTCACATGAGAGCCACATTCTTCAATCTCAGGAGTGTCAGTGGGGTATGTATCCCTGTGTAGCAGAGGCAAGAGATCTGTTCCACAACATGAGGTACGACCCTTGAATCGGTCCTCTTCTAGGCATGCTCTTAGAAAGAAAAAAAAACTTACTTCTTGCACTGTTCCTGTTGTTCAGGAAGAATTTATTTCTTTGGCTCAAGAATTACACCGGCTTTAAAAACTTCTCAAAATAACTGTACTGGTAGCAAAAATAATCCATCTCAGTAAAATTCAGAGATTTTTCTGTCTGATGAAGAGGGTAGTGAAGAGGTCAGACAGGTTATTGTTCTGTTAATTCTGACCAATTACCTGACTCAGATTTTGAGGAAAGTCTTTCTTCAGAAGCTCCCTTAGGTGAATTTTCTCTCTGAAACCATTTCTGGAATGAATAGTCTGCTTAGGTGGGAGCAAGTGGATGTTCCTGCCTCTTTCTGGTCTGTTTGGATTTACCAGGCTAATATGTTGAAATATACGTTGACTTGTTTTGACATTGTTGGGGACTTTTTTGCCTCGTAACCATCTACATATAGGAGGGCTTATTTGAATTCTGTTTCCTTGTTCTCATGTTGAAAAATATGCTTTAAAATTATTTTTATGGTTGTGCTGACTATTTTCAGGGCAACTGCCACTGCTACTGTTATGAGAATTTGCTTTGGTTCATGGTGAAAAGATTGTCTGAAGATGTAACTTCTGAAATCTTAGATTCTCCTATTGATAAGGAGGTACATTTTGGGGCGTCTACTACCTAAAGTCCACAAATGATTTCATGAAAGAGGAAATTTTACTCGGAGAATTAGAAAGATTTTGAGCCCTTATTCTTTAAGGCCACAAACTCCATTGCTGCTTTTTTTAAAAAGCTGAGCAAACAGTCTCAACAATCCTCAGGCAAGCACAGTTTTAAGAAAAGTGGCGGGAAGAGTCAAAACAAAAAAAAAAGGAACCTTCCAGAAAAAGGGACAGCCTCCTAGTAGTGAATGACTATTTTAACCCCCCCCCCCCACCCATTGCTTCTATTTTAAATCTGGCTCTTCATTTCACACATATTTAAAAGTAGTACAGGAATGCTACAAATGGCACTGGGAGAGCCTTCCCTGCGGGGTGGGGGTATGGGGTCATAGAGCCAATGCCACCAGCATCTGTTGGGCAAAGGTTTTTACTGTACAATATTTCGGATACCAAATAAAGAACTTCCTGGAGATCATTGCCAGATCATTCTATACTCTACTTTGTCAAGGTTCTAAAGTTTCAAATGTTGACTCTGTAGCATCTGTTACTTCTTATTCCTCATTCCAGCGTTTTTGATAACATTAGATTTGAAATATGCTTATCATATTCCCCATGGCCACAGAGTTCAGAAAGTTCCTAAGATTTTCTGTGTTTGGGCCATATTATCATTTCTCTGTATTGCCTTTGAGTTATCTACTGCTCCAATGGTTTTACAGTGTGTCTAGTTCCATTTGGCCCATTTCAGACTGCAGGATCTACACATTTTTCCTTATTTAGATGAACTGCTTACCTTTGCAGAGTCTTTTTTCCAGGTGTCAGGAGTCCCTTACATGTTTAAGAAATCTACTAGCAGACCCAGGTTTTCAGATCAGCAATCAAAAGACATGTCCGATCCCTTCTCAACAAATTGTTTTTCTAGGATGCCTACTGGACTCCTCCTTACAAAAGGAGTTCTTTACTCACGTAAAAGTGGATCTCTGAAAATTTTCCTGGACTTCTGTCATCAGTCAGACTTCAGCAAGGGCGATTCTTGGTATTCTCGGGTTATGGCTTCTATGATTCTCATGATCCCTCTAGCCAGATTATACATGAGAGAAACTCATTGTTTTCTAAAAACTGTTCAAACCCAACATTCTAACAGACTGGACTACCAGATTCCAGTTTTGGGCATTTTGTGAAGAGAGGAATTCATTGGTGGACAGTGCAAAAATACACAGAATCCAGGTTTGCCTTTTTTAGGCATGATCCCCTCTTAATCTGTGACAACAGATGCATCAGATTTTGCATGGGAAGCTGTATCCAGTAAAAGTGCAGGGCCTTTGAAACAAAAAAGTTAGGCCAAAGCACATCAGTGTCAGAGATATTAGCTGTGGTCAGTGCTATAAAATCTGTTCATTGCTTTTGGTTCCCAGGACCTTTTCAGGTGATTACAGACCACACCAGAGTGATGCGGTAGTTAACCAAACAAAGTGGGCACCAGCTGTTACCTCTGTGGAGGCTGGCTGTGGTAGCTTGTGAGGTCACAATTTAGCAGAGTTTAACCCTCTAGGCTTCCTGTATTCTGTCCGAGCAATATGTAATAGCAGATAACTGGGCAGGACTGGGAACAGACTCTCATGAATGGAAACTGAAAGGGGGGGGTCTTCCAGAATTTGATCCTGCTGTGAGGAAAACCTCAAACAGATCTGTCTGTCTCCTGTCAGAAAAGAAAGTTAAGCAAATTCTGTTTCAAACTCCCTTTTGACCCAGGTAGTAGTGGTTCAGAGTTGATCTAGTCACATATGATAGGGGGAGTTTGATACCACAAGCTTACTCACAGATTGGATCTACTCGCACATAACAGGGGGAGTTTGTATACACCCCAGTCTGTAGCAACTACAACTGTCTGCATGGAAGATTTGCTTTGATACTTTTTAGGCACCTACTTCATGAAAATGTGTAGCAGGTACTAAAGGAGGCAAGAAATCCTGCTTATACAAAATCTGATGTTAACCAGTGGAAAAGATTTTCTAGTTGGTACCACATTAATAACCAGGGCCGAAATGGGATTATATACCACTGGTTCTTGATATGTGTGCGAGTTTTTGTCCTGTGGCCCGTTTACTCCTTTGACAAGGGGTACTTGTCATCTATTTCAGCATGTCTGCCTGCAGATCTTCGTCTTCATTTCGGACTTAGCTTGACTTGTTCTACAAAACGTTTTTCTGTTGGTATGTAAGGTCACCTGTTATTCAGGTGACACTTGACTTTCCAGCAAAAGATAAAAGGTCCCAGTTATTGCTGTCAACATTTGAACCAGCTATTCTGTCTGTTATTGGTAATGTTTTGGTAGGCTAACTGTTTTTTTGCTCTGACGTCTGCAAGAGAGTATTGAGGTTGCAACCATTCATGGTGGGTAAGTTTTTTTACTTTTCTCCACACTCAAGGTTATATGTAGAAAAAAATCTCCCATATGCACCCTTTCTACTTTGAGTGCACCTTGAATGTAGTCATCTATCTGCCAAGTTTCTTTCAGAATTTGAGTGACGGGGAGAATAGTCTGTGTAGTCTGGTCATGCTTTTGCAACTGAAAGTATTATCTTGTTATTACCAAGTCCTTTAGGAAACCTGGACACTTGTGGAATTCTTAGTAGGTGAATGAAAAAGGACAACCTGTGTCAATTCAGACAATACCAGTTAGTTCCTCCTTACTCATCATTTCTTATGTTAGATTTGCATGCACAATTAAGGCACATTCTAATAGAGCCTTGTTTTCCTTAATGGCTTATTGGAGAGGGGTGGATCTAGAAGTATTTTAGAGGCAAGTACATGGTCCTCGTTACATACGGTTAAAAAGCACTGCAAACTGGATTTCTTTTCCAGATCCAGGGCTGACTTTGCTAGGGCCGTTATCCAGGGCTCCTGCTTTCCTTATCCTTCCAGGTTGGATAAGCTTTGGTAATCAACCCAAATAGCCAAAGGGTACTGTAGCAGTAGAAATGGTGACCATAGTACAGTTGTGTATGTTGGACTTACCACAGCAATAGATGTTCGTCTTCCTCACTAATGCAGTAGCTGCACCTACCATCCATCCCCCTTCTACTATATGTACTTTGTTGGAATAAAAAGGTATATGTTTGTATGTTAGGTTTCAGGATGAGTAAACCTTCTCTTTTTGCTTGGACAAGGAAGTCTTGCAATTGTCTATACAGAGAATGATGATTTCCCTCCAAGTGGCTAGTCAGTCAGCAGTGATTGTAGATGTGGGAGAGAGAGAGAGCTTTTTGAAGACAATTACTTGTGTATCCTGGGCAGGATATAATCCAACTAACCAAAGGCTGTTACAGCAGTGAGGAATTTTAACACCTGCTTTTCTGGCTAGTACAAGTTACACAGTTGTTCTGTGGTAGTTGGCCTTACATTTTATAAAGATAAGGTTGAGAGACTTGCTTACCAGTTTTAAATCCCTTTTGTAATGATGAAGTGGACATTTTTTATTGATAGCCAGGAGCTTTTTCTTTTTATTACAGAGTTTGTTAAAATGATACTTCTGCTGTATGAGTTTAGTTTTAAACTTACTATTATGCTTACTCTGGGCTGCTATGGATGCCTTACTGCATCTACCATTGAGGGACATTCAGGGCAGAAAGCAGCGGCCTCATGTACAAGGTTTGTAGAGGAGCTAAACTATCTGTGATTACCCATATTATCAGTGAATAGTAAATAATTCCTGCATATAGGAGAGCAATCAGGGGCCACAAAACAGGATTCATCCCAACCACAGACCTAATCCACCCACAAACAACATCTACCCTCCACTTCCCTGTAACCCTTCTTCCACCTACAATACTCTTAAATTCTTCACAATCAGTGCCCAGAGTCTCAATAATAAAGTACACCAATTCCAAGCATGGCTAAGCCACAACCAACGCAACATCATAGCCATCTCTGAAACCTGGCTCAAACCCCACATCTCTGACTCTGAAATCCTACCCACAGGATTTCACACTCTCAGATGTGACCGCTTAAATAAAAAAGGCAGTGGCACTGCCTTAATCTATTCTAATCTTCTCGCCTTAATTCCCCTTCCAATTCCTCAATTCAATAATACAGAACTAACAGTCGGTCTATTAAAAATGAATAATCACAAGAACATCTGTATCATTGCCCTATATATCTTACCTGGTAACAACATCTCTACCCTCAAAGATATACTCCTATGGGCATCAATGGAAATTAACTATGAAACCTACATACTAGGCGATGTAAACATCGACTGGAATAAAATCAACAGCCCCTTACCCTCCCTATCCATTAACCTCTATAACTTAACTCAAGTAATCCCTCCATCACCCGACCCAACAAAACAAATCCCCCAGGATTCATTCTTGACTGGATTTTAGTCACCCATCCAAATAAAATTACTAACGCTGGCACAATTGCTGATACCATAAGTGACCACCTCCCAGCTTTCATTCACCGTTCAACTACCTCTACCCCACATCAGCATCAATATATTTTCACTCGCAACCTTAGCAATTTCAATCCCACAACTTTCTCCAACATTCTCAAACAAATGAATTGGCACATTCTAAAAACCCTTCCTCTTGACAAAGCCGTAGACCACTTCAGTTCTATCTTCCTAGACACTCTAAACTCCCTAGCCCCACTAAGAAACAAAAGGATAAAAACTATTACTGCTGCTAACAAAACAAATTATGCATCAAAGGGACAAATCCTGGAAGCTTTACCAAAATAATAAACTGCCCGGAACCCTTCTCCAATACACACAGCTCCATAACCTTGCAAAACAACAAATCACCAAGGACAAAAAATCCTACTATACTAAGCTCCAGTCCAACCATACTAAAAACCCAAGCAATTCTGGAGCTCCATAAGCTCACTTCTCAACCCAGGCTCCAAGAATAACCCCTGCCCTGATCCAAGTAAATCTGACATCGAATTAGCCTCACAATTTAACTCATGTTTTATAGAAACAATATCTGACCTGACCAAGACTTTTCCCAACAATAATCCATCTCTCCTTCATTCTTCTCCTTCTAAGCTCCCTAATAACTTTCTCCCTGTGTTTGAGCTCAAACCTGTCTCTACAAATTTCATAAAAAGACTTCTATCCAGACTTAAACCCTGCACCAGTGCACCTGATAACATTCCCTCCTCCTTCCTAAAGTCTGCTGCTGATGGTATAACACTCCCAATTAGTATCCTTATCAATAGATCCATAAAGGAATCCTATGTCCCTAAACTCTTGTGTTCTGCCTTTATTCTTCCTCTCCACAAAGGAGGCAAAAACACTAACATCTCAAACTTCTGCCCCATTGCTCTTCTCTCACCAATCTCCAAAATCCTAGAAAAATGCATCCACCTCCAACTTATGCCTTTTCTGACCCAAAACCAACTTCTTACCCCTACCCAACATGGCTTCCGCCCAGGGCATAGCACTATAACCACACTACTCTCCTTCTTAGAAACTGTCAATCAAGCCCGAGATTCCGGACACTTAGTATCTACAGTTCTCTAGATCTCTCTAAGGCATTCAACACTGTTTCCCATAAGCACCTTCTCTATCATTTCTCAAACCTACATCTCTCCCAAAACACTTTATCCTGGTTCTCAAGTTACCTGTCAGATAGAACTCAGACTGTGAAATGGAAGAAAGCCACCTCTTTCTTACCCACCCTAACCGGCGTACCACAGGGGTCCATCCTCAAACCTATGCGTTTTAACATCTTTATCAATAATTTTCACTCTGCTATTCCTGACGCCAAAGTCATTCAATATGCAGACAACTCAACTTTAGTCAGCTCTGCCTCTAATCTCCCTGAACTGCTAACTAAAACCCAAACTGCCTTCTCAACTACTTAGAACTGAAACAAATCTAAAATATTACTATTCCCTCCCTCAAAAACTTTCTCATATGACAAAAGTTCCTTTCAAGTCCTTAGCCAAACCAACCTTCCTATCGAAGTGGTTCCCTTCGCCAAACTTCTCAGCGTTACTATAGACAAACACCTCAAGTTTGATATCCACATTCAACAAAATATGAAGAAAGCCCACCAAAATTTAGGAATGCTATACAGAAACAATTACTTCCTCTCCACCCCTACTAAGCATGCTCTGGCCACTACTTACCTTCTTCCTTCCCTATTGTACAGAGCCCCTCTTCTAGCTAACCTGACCTCCTCCATCACCTCTAAACTTGAAGACTGCTATAACAAAATCTCCAAATTTGCCACCAAAGCCAAAAATTCCACCCATCACTGTCTTACCCTCCAATCTCTGAATTGGCTAGAACTCACAAATTACCTAGACTACCTCCAACTTACCACTGCACACAGACTCGTATTTTACCCCAACAAAATAGCCTGCTCTAACAAACATCCTTCCTCCCTACACCCTTAATAGAACTCTCAGATCTGAACACCAAAACTTAATTACTATCCACAAACCTAAATGACCTGCTGGCCAACTTCTCCTTTCTTTCTCACTAGGCAAGAAATGGAATTCACTCCCTTCCACACTAAGGACAACAACAAACTCAGATAATTCCAAAACCCAGCTATTCCCATACATGTCCTCCAAATGGAAATGTATCTGCTTTCACCCTACCTAATTCTGTTTAAGTAAATGCCCCTGGGAGGATTTCCTCCTGTGTTCCTAAGCTCTCTATAACTCCCATCGCTATTTCCCAAATGATTTCAACTATGTAAATACTGTAAATAGCCTCTTACTTTAAATGAATGAATGTATGTAAATTGTTTCTTACTTTAAATGAATGAATGTATGTCTAAATGAATCTGTACAGTATAATCCATATGATCTGTCACAGTGAACCATGTTGTTCATGCTTTGAATTGAATTCATATATTTGTAACTTGTTCTTTTAACTGTAACTTGTCTAGACTTGTATCTTTACTGTATTCTGTCTTATGGAGATTTTCTCCCCGGGCCTCCATTGAAAACGGGCTCTCTGGGCCCAGTGGACTTCCTCGGTAATCAAACTGGAAATAAATAAATAAAGATTGTTAGATTTGACTAGGAAGGGAGTAACAAGAATGCTGGTGCATTTGAGAGATTTTTTTTGTGAGGACAAGATCAAGACGATTAACACATCTGATGGGTAGTGGGACATTTTGGGCAAGTGCATTGGCATTTACAAAGTCCAGAAATCTCTAGACAGACTTGTTGTTTGTAGTACATGTTTAACAATTGAAGTCACCCATAAGAAAGGTCTTTGGTTTGACTGCTAACTTTTTAACTGCTTAAGGTATTCTGCATGCTCAGAAGAGGATCTGTAACTGGTTATAATGTGGTAATTACTTTTATTGAGTGTAGCATGGACTTCCCACCAGTGGCAGATTTCTGTCATGTGAAATTTGATAAGAAGCAATGAAATTATGAATAAATACGGTTACTCCTCCACACTTGCCATTAGATCTGACTGCACAATAGGCATTGTACCCTGGAATTCCTGTAATGTCTACTGTCTTCCCTCTCCTGTGTCCTATTGTACCTGCTACAATTTTGTGTAATCATACTCGGAGCACTCCTTCAACACTACCTGCCACTCTCTAATTTAGTCTTCTATAACCTGCATTACTTCTCATGTTCTTCTGTCTTGGTTTGGCGTTTAGTGCTGAGGATTAAAGCTACAAGCTGCTAATGTGCTTCATTCTGTAGTCCTGGGTTTGATTCAGCCAGTCTCCATTTGCCTAATCTGTGACTTTGTACAAGTCATTTAACCAGAAAGTGCTCTTTGGCTTCCACTGAAAATGTCTCTTAACCCAGTTAACAAAATGTATTAAAAATAAATAAATATAAACACAGTCATCCTTTCAGATGTCTAGATTTTTTTTTTTGCTTAAAGGTACTACGCAGTTCTATTCACTCTTTATACTATAATTCACTTTAACAAATACTCATTCATCTTGATAAAGTACCAGCTGTCCCAGGGTGACCTGTGTCTCACTTTTCAAGCAGTTGTTGTTGTGTCTTTCGGCTTTGCCCGGTTAGGGGTCGCCACAGCGGAACTCCGGTCCGCTAATGATTGGCAGTAGATTTTTAGTGCCGAGTTGCCAGCCCTGACGCACAACTTTCAATGAAGGTACGCCCATTCACGCATGTCTCCACACAGAAGACGCTCTAGCTGAGAATCGAACAGGACAACGTCTTACTGTGAGGTGACAACGCTACCGCAGCACCACCACTGCAAGCAGTGAAAGATCCAATCTTACTTGACCTTCTTTTTATTTACAAAAGCAGTGGCCCTGCAAACACCCTTCCTAGGGACCTAAGTAAATATCAACAAGTGAGACTTACTAGAGGGACAAGTTCCTAACTCATCATATTCCCAGCCTATGGAATAAGTTATCATTACAGGTCAATCTAACTACTACTTTGGCAAACTAAGGCCAGCCTTGATGATTGGTTGAGTAAATTCAGATTTGCACCAAGGTTATCATGTACAGACCTTCTTAGTTTGGGAGGTAAGAACATCCGTTCCTGTATTTTTCATTTAACTAGGTGTTTATGCCCTTCTCATCAGCAATTTCTTCTGTAAAACAGTACTTAGATATTTATTAACACCTACAGGGGACATGCATTTTGTGCCTGCAAATCTATTTTTTCCTCATTTTGAGCCTTGTCAGTACATTCAGACCTCAAGTGCCTATCTTGGGAAAACTTTTTTTTTTTTTTTTGTAGCAGTTACTTCAGTCTAGAGGATTTCTGAGTTGCAGATGTTAGTGTGTTTCCACATGGCTTGTGCCTGAGTTCGTTTCTGAGGTCCCTTTGCATCACTCAATGAAAAAATAGGAAGGAATTTTGCTTTGCACTATTGTACTAATTGTCACTTAGGTATTCCACTGAGCAAATCAAGCCTGTTTTGACAAACTGATCAGCTCATTACTTTTTCTTTTTTTTATGAAAGGAAAATAATATAATCTAGTCCTTAACCAGTACCTCTCTGGGTGGTGGCTTGTTGCAGTACCTTTTGTTGTAGAAAACATAACAATATTTTGAGATGGAAGGTTAGGCCTCCGTACAGTGGGTCACCAGCTGCAGTGTCAGTCTTCTTTGGTTGCATCTGCCCAGAGTATTTTGGGGCTGCCACTTGAACTTTTATTCGCACATTCTCCAAGCATGACTGTCATGATGTCTAATCTAGAAGTAGTAGAAATTAAATTGGATGTTCTACAGGACATACTTTAGACTATTCTCCTGTAGCTGGGAATCACTTCTTTGTACTCTCCAAACCATATTATGATTTCCTGCAGCAGTGATCGTTATGGCAGACTAAATACAATTGTAGTTTACTCACCCTGAAGAATATCCAATTGAATAATAGTTCTCTGCTGTAGGGATTCTTCCTTCCTCCAGTCACTTAATTTGCAGTTTGTGGATCTGTCATTTGTTTGTATATAGCTATTATATAGCAGCAACAGAGACTTTTTATTGGTGTGTTGTGTTAGGTGTCATTATTATTATTATTATTATTATTATTATTATTATTATTATTATTATTATTATTATTATTGTTATGACAAAAGGAGGAACTGCCAGCACAGCTAGCTGGAATTTTGTAAATAATTATATGTCATTTGTGAATATCAAACTAATTTATAGATTCATAGGTAGGTACTAGGCTATCGGCCCAAGGGCCTATGTAAGCCTAGCCAACAAGGATCCCTGGCTTATGCCACCCAAGAAAGTTATTTTCCTGTGCTACTGTCGAGCAGAGAGACAGAAGTGATCCCCGGGGTGTATTTCCTATTTCCCATCCACTCATCAAGATTTTTCTTGAAGAGTGCTAATGAAGAACTTTGCTTGACATAGATGGGTAGCCTGTTCTAGAGTATGGGAAGTCTCTGGGACAGGATTCAATCCCTCCAGCATGTCCTGTTTATTGTGGTGACAAGATTTAGGTCCCTAGAGCGTGTAGCTCGGAGGGATTGGGATTTCTTTAGGTGTAGCATGTCCAACAGCTCTGGGTTTGACATAGCTTTTTATGTTAGGCAGAGATCACCTTGGAGTAGGCAATATGCTACGGAGTAAAGCTGGAGTTTTTTGAGGTGGTCAGTGTAGGGCATTTGTTTGAGGCCAGTAATCCTCTTTGTGAGGTACTTCTGTGGCCTTTCCAGCTGCTGCAGATGTCTTGTGAGGTACATTCCAAAAGGGGCTTTGTACTCTATAATGGGTCTAATGAGTGCCGAGTAGAGGGGAACAATGACCTCTTTTTTCCTGGATGAGAACCCTTTTATGATGAGGTGTGCCACGTAGAAGGACTTCCTGACTACTGTGGCGATGTGACTATCAAAGGAGAGACTACTGTCCACCTGGGTCCCAAGGTCTCTTATCACACATTCGGTGTTAAGTAGATTGCTGCCTATGTGGTAGTTCATGGGTACAGAGTTTTTACCAGTTGGGATGACACTGCACTTTTTGGCATTGAGCTTGAGGCCATTGCTCTGACACCAGGCATCTGTCTCAGCGAGGCCCTTCTGTAGAATGTCCACATCATTTCGGGACTTGACTATGGCTTCTAGTTTGCAGTCATCTGTGAACTTTGTTAGCCTTTAGTTCAGAGAAGTAGATACCAAACAGGAGAGGTCCCAGGACGGAACCCTGTGGTACTCCACTTGACACTGCTTTGAGGTCAGATTTGGATTCTGCAACTTTTACAGTGTGGGTTCTGTCAGTGAGCCAGTTGGCAAGCCATCTTGTGAAGTAGGGATTTATACCTAGTTTAGTGAGTTTAGCTATAATTCCAGAATGGGGGGTGGTGTCGAAAGCCTCGGCGAGGTCAAGATAGGCTGTGTGAACCACCTTACCCTCATCTACGGCTTTGGTGACTGCCTCAAAGAAGTCAATCAGGTTCAGGAGGCATGAGCTGCCTTTCACAAACCCGAACTGGGTGGGATCCAGAGTTTGGAGGTTACCAATGTCTTTGTTTATGAGTTCCATGATGATACGTTCCATGGCCTTGCAGACCAGGCTCGTCAGGCTAATAGGTCGATAGATCCTGGGATCAGTGGTGGCTCCCCCTTTGTGGAGTGGGATAACTGTTGCTGTGCGCCATTCAGTGGGCACAAAGCCTGATGCAAGGCTATTATTAAACATGGTGCTTAAGTAGGGAGCCAGTTAGTTCTGAAGTTCGTGTAAAACGCAGCCTGGGATGTTGTCTGGTCCCATGGATGCTGTGTTTTTGGCTTTAGAGAGTGCAGCTTTTACCTGCATAGTTGTGATTACAGGGACTCTGCATTTTTCCTGTATAGATATGGGCCCTTTAGGGGGTGAGTGGAGGTAAAGTTAGCACTGAACCTATTTGCCTTATATAAGATACTTGTGTTACAAATCTATTACAACTGTAAGTCATTTGTGTATCAAACTGCTCTGTACAGATGTTTGTGTTGAAAAGGTATTTGTAAAGTGCTTGTGCTTAAAATGTATCCACAGTGTGCCCTACTGGAAGAGAACTGGAAATGTACATGCTTTATTGTAACTGTTTAAATATATATGTTAATAAAGGAAACTGGAGGGTTAACCTCAGTCTAACAAACTTTACAAAAATATCTGAAATTAAATTATTTTATAGGCTAGGCTATAAAGATGCTTCATTGCAGCCAGAGACATAAAATCTGTACTAGAAAGCTTTCTGTATTGTCTTTAGGGTGAACTAATTGCTAGTCTGGAAGCATGAAGGAATGCAATTGTTTTATGACTTCCAGCACCTGCCAAATATCTGAGCAAAAGCCCTTGTCTCTGGGTATTTTTGCAGGTAGATACTAAATGCTGCCAGCAATGAGGATTTGCATGAGAGCTAGATGTCAGGTGACCTGAAATTATATAATTCTGCAAGCTATCTCAGCAGTAATATTTTAGATATCATTTTGAGAAGTGCAGTCAGACAAAGCATTCTGCATTCTGTCTTGGACCTGACAACAAGAACCATTCACAATATCTGCCTTGCTCTAATTAAGTAAGTTATTAGGGTATAGCAACTCTCTTATATACTGTCAGGAATATGGCAAAGCTTGGTTTAGATTTTGTTTTTCTTTATTTGTATGAGCCTGTACTGCAATGCCATTTTAAATAGTCCCTGTGATTTTGAACTCTGATGTCACTGTGAATATATATTTAGTATTGTCTTGTTATTTTATGATTTATTATTAAATATATTTAAACATTTCATTGTAACTGATTTGTGTAGAGAAATTTAAGTTTTGAGAGTACTTGCATATTTATTTGGTGACACTGTGTGGGCCCTTCCTAATAGCCTTGCTCTTGGTCAAGCTACCATTTGTATTAGTATTGATATTACACAGTAAAATTGGGCACCCTAAAGTATCTGATAAGGAGGTACTTGT
>NC_056748.1:243212530-243217530 GCF_019279795.1 Protopterus annectens
TGAAAGCCTTGGCAAGATCTAAATAGGCTGTGTGAACCACCTTACCCTCATCTATGGCTTTGGTGACCGCTTCAAAAAAGTCTTTCAAGTTTAGGAGACATGATCTGCCTTTTACAAACCCGAACTGGGTGGGGTCCAGAGTTTGGAGATTACCAATGTCATTGTTTATAAGTTCCATGATGATATGTTCCATAGACTTGCAGACCAGGCTCGTCAGGCTATTGGGGCGGTAGTTCCTGGGGTCCATGGTGGCTCCCCCTTTGTGGAGTGGTATAACTGTTGCTGTGAACCATTTAGTGATCCTGAAGTGAGGCTATGATTGAACATGGTACTTAGATGGGGTTCCAGTTAGTTCTGTAGTTCGTGTAGAACGCAGCCTGGGATGTTGTCTGGTCCCATGGATGCTGTTTTCTTGGCTTTGGGCGATGTGTTTTTTTACCTGTGCAGCCGTGATTACAGGAGCTTTGCATTCTTCCGGTATAGAGATGGGCCCTTTAGGGGATGAGAGGGGGGGTAAAGTTAGCACGGAACCTATCTGCCAGGATGTTGGCAATATCAGTTGGTTCTGTATATTTAGTGCCATTGTGCTGTAACTCAGAGCAGATCCGAGTGTTGCCATTGAGATTCTTGACATAGATATGGGATGCTTTGTGGTTGTCTTTAGAATCAGTGGTGATTTTGTTTTTGTAACTAGCTTTGGAAGATTTTATGAGGGATCTCAGCTTCTTACTGAGGCTGACCAGGGTGTTCCTCCAATCATGGGATTTTACTTTTTTTTGCAACAGTTTCTTTCTTCTATTGTAGAATTTGTTTATGGCAGGGGACCACCAGATTGGCTTCCTTTTTTTTGGAGGATAGCATCTTGGTTCTGTTAGGATTGCACGATCCATGCATTCATGTAAGTGCTTATAAAGTGCATTTGTGTAGGATTCAGCAGTCATACCTCTATTGTCTGTCAGCATGGGTATCGTGAAGTTTGCCACTTCTGTCTTAAGAAGCGTGAAGTTGGATTTGGAGAAATTTGTTATGGTGGTTTCCCTAATGGGGGGGGGGGGATGTGGATGTCTAGGGCAATTAGCTTGTGATTGGATCTGACCAACGAGGAATTGACCTCTGGTGTGGAACACCGGTTACCCATGTTGGTAATGACTAGGCCTAGGATATTGCTGCCCCTGGTAGGGGTGTAGATAAGTTTATCCAAGGCGTTGGAATTTCTGAATTCCAGAAAATGTTGAGCACAAGAGTTAGTACATGAGTAGTTTTCCCAGTTATTGGTGGGGTAGTTGAAATCGCCCATTATTAGCGTGTTAGGTTGTACCCTAATATTTTCCAGGGTATCAGAAAACGAGGATTGGTAATCCTGGGGCATGGTGGGGGATCTGTAGCAAGCTACAGTTTGGATTGTGGTCTTGCCCAGAGTTAGTTGCACTTGGATAATCTTGGATGCTTTATGCTGAGCAACTAGCCTGGAGGTGTGGATATCCTTAATGAATATGGACACGCCTCCGCCTTTAGTGTTTTGGTCCAGGTTAGGTGGCCGAAAGGTGTGGTATGAATTATAGCCTGGTAATGCAGGGGTGCTCTCTGGAGCCTTGAACCAGGTCTCTGTCACTGCACGGATGTCGAGGTTGTCCTTTTTAAGCAGTGCCTCCAGTGAGTGCGTTTTGAGGTTTAGACTTCTATCATTGAGTAGCATTACCCTCAGATTTTGTTTGCTTGTACCTGTTATGGTGGTGAATTTGTCATTTGAACCTTGCCTAAAAAAGACACTATAGGGGTGGTAAGAGCCTTAGCTAGTATCCGGAATCCCAAGGGCGACAGGTGCAGGCCATCTCCGGCAAAGCATCGTGGTTTGTCGATCATGTCATCCTAGGCAGACAGATACTAGATCCCCTTAGAATGACACCAGAAGCTTAGCCAATTGTTGAAGTCAAATCATTTTGTCCTTGCACTGTTTTATTATTCTGGGTGATGGCAGGATACTACTCAGGGCTGGGGTCATACTTGCCTGGGCTACAAGATCGGACAGCACCTCCATGTCTCTTTTCATGTAGTCCAGGGATGTACATATCAGGTCATTCACACCAAAATGAACAATGGCAGAGTCATATTTGTACTTGTTGTGGAGTGAACTGAGTGCTTGCATTATGTGGCGGATCCTGGCACCCGACAGGCAGCTGACAGTAACTTTCTCCTTGTTTAGCCTGGTGAGTGGAACATCAGTGTGCCTGACTATAGAGTCACCTATGACTAGATTGTTGGGTACATTGCTATGCCTTATGGGCTGTGGTTGAGTGGCACACTGAGTTTGTGGGCTATGTGTCATTTGGGTTGTGTTGGGGGGGTGGAGGTTGGTTGCATTTCTGCTTTGGAGGTCCCTGTTGCTTGGCTATATTTTTATTGAGAGCCTCCACGAATGTAGGTGTGTGTTTTGTGTTTCTGTGTGTGTGTTTTGGTGGTTTAGGTTTTGAGGGACTATGTGATGAGTGTGGTGTGGTGCAGGTGTTTACCTTCTCCTCTTGACTGTCTAGTCCAGTCTTGGGTGAAGAAAGCTTTGCTTCCAGTTTGGCTATATAAGTGCATCCCTCACAGGTTGTAGTGTTGGGTGGTAGGAATAGAGGGTTGTCTGTGTACATGAGGCAATTGCTGCATTGCCCCAAGATGCCCAGATTCATCAGATAGAATAAAAAAAAGAACTGAGTAGCGTAGTAATTTAATCACAAAAACAAAGCTTTCAGGTTAAAAACCCTTCATCAGTATTAACTCAATACACCTACTAGAAACAATTTATATACACCTCAATTAAATCACAGCCAATGCAATTCATCATATATTATTAAAGGAATACCACATTTTTTTTAAAAAAGAACATATTAAAACTTTGCATAAACTCTGATATATAATGGAATAATTATATGAAAAATTATTAATGTAAACAATTCTGTCTTTGTTTTAAAACAAGTTTCAGTGATATCATTTGATTTAAGCCAGGTAATTTATCTGCAGATAGGAGTATCCATTTATATTCACTCAACTCTAGTTTGGTATTTATGTCCTCCCATCTGTTATTCTTAGTTATAGTTCCAATAAACTTAAACATAAAACTATGCTCCAAGTTAGTCTCATTTATATGCTTTTCTAAGGCATTTGTCAAAATCTTCTGTCTGAAGTCAGAATTATGTTCAATTATTCTATCTTTAAGTCTTCTATTTGACTTGCCTACTTAGAAATATTTATATTGTTTACACGTAGCCAGATATAGAATATTAGTACTGTTACAAGTTGCAGTACATCTAAATTCAAATCTTTTTCCAGTTGGTGTATCAAAATAATTCACATCTTTATCAATATAAGTGCAGCAACAACAATTATAACACGGGAAGGTACCATATTTTTTTGCCTTAGTCATATTCATGTTCCCCTTTATATCTTTATAACATAGTTGTTGTTTCAAGTTTATACTATTTCTGTATGCAAATCTAGGTATAAAGTCAATAAATCTCCTTAAATCTGGTAAAGCCTGTAATATAGGCCAATTATCAGAAAAAATTTTTTGTATTTGTAAGGTAGTTCTGTTGTATGTTGTTACATATCAAAGTTGTGTATGAATAACAGGGGCAGTAGGTGCTGTATCAGTAATATTCCTTTTGTCTCTAAAATATGGACTAGCATCACCATCTCGTATCGCAGCTATTTCATTATAATAAAATGAGATCATGTTAGTGTCATAACCCCTATCTGTAAATAATTTAGTCATTTTATCTGCCTGCTGTCGAAAAAGGTTGATATCAGTATTCAATCGACTTAAACTTTTCATCTGGGACTTAATTATTTCCCTAAAGACATGAGGAGCATGCATGCTTTTTTTATGCAGATATTTATTACTATGTATAGGTTTTTTATATACGGTAGTACGTATATCAATACCATCAAAATACAATATCACATCCAGAAAATTAATTCTATTTAAAGAGTAGTTCATAGAAAATTTTACAAATTCAGTACTACCATTCAACATTTCAACAGTCATCTAATTCACTTTTACTGCCTTTCCAAATAAAAAAAGACATCATCTACAAAGCACTTGAAAAAAACAGATATTGTCCGACAAAGGTACAGTGCTATTAAAGATAGTTTCACATTCCCAGTAGTCTAACACCAATGTTGCATAGGTATTAGCCAGCGAAGTACCCATAGCAATACCAGATATCTGGTGATAGTACTTATTATTGAATGTGAAAAATATTATTTTCAAGGACCACTTCAAGCAATTCACAAATGGTTTCATTATGGCTTCCATCTAGTAACCCTCTTTCACATAACACTTTTCTGATGGCTGCTATTCCATATTGATTAGGAATTACAGTAAAAAAGGACTTGATGTTCATTGCAACCATGATAAAGTTGGTTACATCAGTATCATAAAACTATGTGCTCAGACTAGTTAGAAAATCTTGGAGTGTCCTTGATATAACTCAACATAGTTCAAATAGGGTGAAAGGCAATGTAAATAAATTGAAATGGGCTGAGTGAGCCAACCACGCACAGAGACAATTGGTCTCATGGGTGGGATTGCAGGTGACTTATGTATTTTAGGAAGGCCATATAGGGCCGGTATAACAGGTGAGGGTACTGTAAAATAGCTAAATTTATCTAAATCAATATCCTTCATAAGCTGCAGATCATAAATTATCATATTTACTCGGCTTACCATTTGTTTAATATCTAACCCAGATATTTCGACAAAAGTATCCCCATCAGTCAACAGTGCATTCATACTAGAAAAGTAATCCAGTCTATTCATTAATACAATCGCACCGCCCTTATCAGCCTCTTTTATGATTATTTTGTCATTATTCTTCAGTGTTATTAAGGCTATGCGTTCATCAGTAGTTAGATTATACAATTTACCAATTTGCCCTTTCTCATACAATTCTCTAATTTGTATTTCACAAATATTAAATGCACAAACAATGGGATGACTTATAGGGATAAATGTA